>NW_016907984.1:228157-231637 GCF_001483705.2 Eufriesea mexicana
ATTATTTTTATGCGCATATATTTATATATATATATTTATTATATATATTTATATTTATATTATATTAAAAAAAGAGAATTGAACTCACGTATGTTCACAGGTATGCACATTCATCATGTTTGAAGAGAAATCTACCGTTTACTGTTAAATCATCGTAGTTATTATGAATATATTTTCCTCAATAAGTGATGATGAAAATTGTTTTCTTGATCGAGTAAGATTGACTACTTAATTGAATTTTTGTGTTACAGTTTGAAGAGGGAGGAGTATCTTTGTTAATTAAAACAAAGGACGGATTATTATATTACAAAAAAATGAAAGATATACTTTAACATAAAATTTTCAAAATATTTCTTTTCGCTTAATGTTATCCTTATAATACTAAAACTAATTTATTTTTACGTATAATTTTATTTTTTGATAATCGCATGCATTTTTTTTTCTTTTTATTTTGCTTGAGAATGTATGGACACTTATCAAGTTCTATAAATAACGAATATCTACTGAGTAAAGATATTCGACAAATATCGCGTTTATAATTTTAATTCAACAATAGCATCAATGTAATACATGTAACATAAGATTAGTATAAAAGACTTGTTAAAACTTTTTGTATTACCGTATAATATAAACGTTAAATTGCTTTATAATTATGTAATTCAAATTAAATAACAAGAAAATAAGTTTATGATCATAACTAAAGACTATAAAAAATTTATCTAAAAAGTTGTCAAACTCTTAGCGATATATTGAAACTTTTAAACATCGCATCCATACATGTTTCTTTAATACGCACTCTAAATTAACAACGCACGTTCATACTGAACACAAGATTGGCAGAGCTATGATACTCATCCCTCGTGTACTGTGTAGTTCAATGTCCGTAGACATTTATGAGCTACAAGCAACGATAGAGTACATGAAAACTCTGTCAGGAACATGCAAAGTTGTTACGATGCAGTTTAGCGATTCATTACAATAAATGTTGAACAATTATATCCAACATTAATTATCTAAATCTGCGACACCTGTATTTTAATTGTAACGTACTGAAAAATTATAATTTGCTTTAGCAATTGAAAACTAACGAAGTTTTTTGACTCCAGATTGCTTTCGAAACTTTTTCTCAACAACTTGTCTTTTCTTTTCTCTTTATCCTCGTTGCCAATGTGCACGAGAATGATTATGGTATCTGTAATGCGGAGGCCTATAATTTCTACCATGTCGCGGTCGTACATTATTAGAAGTATTATAATAATGTCTCCGGTAATAACCACCAAGAGATCGGTTCCACGTTTTGCCATTTTGATATTCCTGGAAAGGATTATATCCCGAGTTACTCCTTTCTTCATACGTCCGATGATTTTTTACTTTCTTTGCTCGACCGCGATCAATTTCTTCGTCATCTGTATTAAAATGGCGTTTACGTTCTTCTCTTCTATCATTATCAACTTCTCTGTCTAAGTGTGTTCTGTTACCATTCCAATTTGTAACTGTAAAAAACAAGCATATTTTATTATAAATCTAGAGTTCATTTCATAAGAAAATGATTTTATTATGCGGTTAATCTGTTAAAATAAAGATATTTATACACAGTTTTTAATATTTTGTCATTTAATAGTATTACCGTAACACTTTGTATAATTTTTTTTACTAAATCACAAACTATATAGTTTATTGTTACGGACTTAACAAAGGCACAACAACGAGAATATTTCCAATTTAACAATTAACAAAAGTTCAAAATGTTATGTTTTGTAATATTCATGATATATCACTGAAAGACATATAAACCTAAAGTATTAAAAGTATTAATTTTTTGTTAAAATTATAAACAGGATTTTTTGTTTTAGAATGTTTGAGTGAATAAGACTTTTCATTTCTTGTATATTTGTTCTATTATTTTATGTAGAATTTTTGGATTTAGGACGCATGGATGCACAATAGGTTGGTGAGGATTTTTGGATTGATTGGGAGGCTGGATTCAATGGGTTCTTCAATAGAATTCTTTTGTTGTACTGACCCGAAGAACTGCCATAGCCACGATGGGACATCTTTAGTAAATGGGAAACTGTATCGGAACGATTCGTTCCATTAAAGTCTCTTAAAGCTGCAGCACTGGGTGTGGTATTATTCTGACTAATTTTATGAACATCTTCCCTATGTAAACATAAATAATTATTAAATATATATATATATGTACATACTGTGCGTTCGAGAAGAGATGGCAGGCACAGCGTGTTTACATGCTCACGGCTGATTGACTCTGCTGACACTCCCTCGATCACAGGCAGTGTAACCGCTATTAGTCGAAAACGGTGACGAAGATCATCGGTGGGCTGTAGCGAGATCGAGTGAGATAGGATATGACAGCATCGGCGTTAGTTTTCTGTTTCTTAATAGCTTCAAAGACTATGCTGTCATATCCTATCTCACTCGGTCTCGCTACGGCCCGCCGATGATCTTCGTCCACCGTCTTCGGCTAATAGTGGTTACATTGCTTGTGATCGTGGGAGTGTCAGCGGAGTCAGTCAGCCGTGAAGATGTAAACACGTTGTGTCATCTCTTCTCGAACGAATAGTATATAAAATTAGTCAATTGAATTTGTCAGAATTATATTACATATTTAGTATGATAAAATACTAAGTTAATGTAATAAAATACAACATACTTATCAGTCACTGACCATCCATTGGGTGCTGCATTTGATGTAGGAGAGAATGATGTATCTTTTGAAACTTGCCAGCCTTTCATACTACTACTTGTAGCTTTTGTGACTATCTTATCATCTTGTCCTGATTTCACTCTAACAGACTGGTGCCACTTATTACTTTTGCTATTATTACCCCCATTTTCTGTCTTACCATTTGTTTCTGATTTACCATTTTGATATTTTATTGTACTCGTTATGGTACTACAGCTAGAGCCATTTTGTGTTTTTGTACATTGTGTTGCATTTGTTTGACTCTGAGATACACTACTGCCATTTGTCTTTGACATGAATTTTTGCACTTCTTTAGAAGTAAGAATTACTTTAGTTGCACTATTTTTTGCTGGAGAACATTTTTGTGTACCATTAGTAGCACAAGCAGAAGTATTTGTTTTTGTTGGAGTACTTGAATTTGATTGAATGTGATTTTTTAGTGTTCCAATAGAATTAACATCCTCTTCTTCACTAGATCCATCGTAAGGAACTAAGCTATTTCCATTCAAAATTTTTCCATTTTTAATATGCATAATTAATCTTGGTTGAGATTTATCTTGTAATTTTTGTGGTAATTGTGGCCCAATAAAATTTGTAGTCTTTTGAGTGGTATTGAGTGATATAAGTCCAGTATTCTTATTTGTTGATAGTTGTAAATTTGTTTCTGAATTATCTGTATTATCTTTATTAGTGGATGTGCCATTAATTAATCCATTTAATGAGAGGAGACCAGATGTTGATGCCTTAGGAGTTATAGTTTTATTCATAGGATTTCC
>NW_016907984.1:231651-250270 GCF_001483705.2 Eufriesea mexicana
TGCTGAAGATAATGTGTTGTTCACAGTCATTGAACCATTTAATTTAACAGTCTGCTGAGCTTGAACTTGAGATTGTATTTGTTGCTCCATTTCAAAGATCATTATATAAGCATTTGTACTGAGAACATTACTCAAACTAAGTGGACGAACCTATATAAAAAAAAAACATTTTAATACCAATAAAACGTGTCCCATGGATAAAAATATATTATTAATACATACACAAGAATCATCAAAGGAATAATATTGGCCTGTTGAAACTTTAGCAACTGCAGTATAATGCCCACAATTTACTGATGGACCCATATGTGTAACTATTGACATAAGTTTATATGGAAGTGATTGTGTAGGTTCTCCTGGTTCTTTCCAAAGATAAGGGCCCATATCTATAGTTTGTTTGAAACCTATATGTTTTGATATTTTTCCTCCCAGAACGCTGAATCTTTTTAATTGTACACAGAGTACTTTAGGTGGTCGCTCTAAACTAAATTGTTTTGTAGCAGGAACTCTTCTTTTACAAGCTTCACATTTATAATCATTGTTATCTAATTGCTCACGACTAAAATAGCTACTTAATGCTTCATCCAAAGTGCTTGCTTTACGTATATCGACCAATAAGTCCTAAAATAGTTTAAAAATACATTCAGTTTATATATTGAATTAAAAATATAATTATTAAAAAGAATTTTATGTTATATGTACTTGAAAGTGTTGAAATGTAGTGGAAACATGCCGACACTGTAGGCACTTTACTTCAGTACGAATATAACCACCAAAAATTTGATTAATGGGTGTTGTTTCTTTAGAGTAACTATCTAATTTGCTAGCTTTATGTCTTGCTAAATAAGCTTTCTCCATGCCTTCTAGTAAATAACGCAAAAATTCATGAGCATCTTCCTGTTGTCCTGGTACCATGGTTCGACAAATAACTAATAAACAAATTAAAACAAATATATAGCAAATACTTAAGATTTAGTAATAATATATTAATATTTTATAACTACTTAATACTCACGTTTTAATTTGTTATATATGTAGAATGGCTTAATAGCAAATCCTGATTTCTCATGGCTAAATTGTAGAGTCTTAGCCACTGCACATGTAAGGCATTCTCCACCTCCATCTAAAACTAACCTATTATCAAAATACGATACAAAACTGTGGAATTATAATCTCATTTTTTCAAAATTTGCAGCATATGAAAAGATAAATTACAAATTTGATCAACTTACCATTTTGTTCACATTTTGATGTATGATGAGAATCTAATAATAACCAGTTAACTAGTGCTGGTACATGAAAAAGAGCTTGAAGAGTACTATTTAAATAACATGTATTTCCAACATTATACATGCCAGCTCCAACTGGAAATGTACCCTTCCATCCTAGGCTAACTTTCTTTGGAGGGTATAAAGTAACAGTTGGTTCTGGTAAAGAAGGTCCTTTTGGTGCCTTTTCATTCTTTTTTGTATAGTTTGTCCCATCCTTTACTTTGTCATCTGAATTATCTGAATTTGGTAAGCTTAATACAATGTATTTAGCTTTAAGTTGATCCAAAATTGTTGTTTGATAATCATCTACTTCTTTATATTGAATTTCTGATTGAAGAATTCTTGATGCACTTGTGACTAAATTTGTTGATAAGTCGTCTGATGTTTTAGACTGATTAGTCTCCAAAGTACGACGGAGTGTTGCTGCAACTGGATCACAAATGCTTACTGCAGGCATTTTTACTTTATAGTTCTTTGTAGTAAGCCTTTATTACTTGGTACTCCTATGTAAGAAATATGCGAAAAAAAAGTAAATATATCAAATAAAACAATTATTCTATTATTAATATCATAAATATTAATAGGTAAAAACGATTATTTTTTTATTTTATAAATCTAATATTTGAAAATATATAACTTTAATAGAAGTAAGAGCACAATACAAATGACTATACAACTCCAAGAGAATGCAAATTTACACGTTAATAAATGGTTCACAATTTCATTTGTTTTACATTTTTTCTAATCAATATGATATATGAATAATAGATATGAACATTAAATAAATAATTTATAAAATTTTGTTATGAAAAATCTAAAGAATTATTTTTTTTTTATAACATATAGCAATACAATATAATTACTACACACATCACTGCAACTGTTGTGCTAGAAATAAATAAAATTTTTTGTATTAAAATAATAGGACATTTTCCATTTTCTCACTTAAAATTAGCACTTACTATAAATGTATAACTTCCATAGATACTAAGGTAAAAAGGTTAATTTCACTGTTAATTCATTTATAGTAGCACTATTAGTAATAATTTAAAGTAAAAATACACGAATTATTTAATACGAAGTAAGAACAGACAAAATTATGTGAAATCTTTTCTGTAATTACACGACATTACCCCCAAACCTATAACGAAGTACACTAAAAGCACGCGGCGTGCAATAGATACCGCGCCAACAGTTTCATTGTTTACCTTCCTGTGATGATTATATACGTTATAGCTTGTACAAATATTTTTTGTCTATGATATTGTAATACATTTCACATTATAAGTGATATTTTCCAACCAGGACCACGTAGAATCACAATGCTATCGATTAATTCGAAATTCCACGCGCTTACGTGCCTCGAAACGGTTACCGGATGAGTTTAACTGAGGGCGCGTGTCTCCGGCCACGAGTCATTTTTTTCCCGCGTACTTTGTTACACTTACCCCACTTGTGTTTAATTCACGTAGAATAGTGACAATAATTTCAATGAAAAACACCATTAAAATTAGCACATATTAATATTACACGACATTTTTAGAACTGTTAGTTTTGGGCATGCGAAATCAAGGCCCATCCTCTATCTTCTTGTCAGCCATTTGCAATTACATTGGTGGCCATTAAACTTTTTCCGTTGGGTTCTATGATCCTATCGGGAGCGCCTGAAATGTAAGGACTGGTTTTCATGTGTATGAATTATATTCATACAGTCATTATTTTATATAAAATTTATATTATTTCGTCTATATCTATAAATTCGATAAAAATTTTACGTATACAGCTTTCATTTTAGATTTCATAAAAATTTTAACAGTCTATACCTCAATTGTATGATTTTAATATTTTAATTATACATGCCAAAATGTAATTCACAAGTGTCCTTATTATAATTAATTTGTAACAAGTGCAGATAATTAAAGTTCATGCTATTTATTTCTAAGTTTATTTATTTATTCCATTGATTTTAGATTTTTTCAGTATTTGTAAATAATATAAGTAAATGTTGAAAATTATCGACTATATTTGTATAGCGTAGTATCAGAATATATATTAATATTAAACTTATTATTATGTTAGTAGCATATTTATAATTTTAAGTACATATATATTTTATATGTATATTTATAGTAAATATTTACATTAGAATCATGAAAATAAAGCTTATTCAGAAAAGTATACCTTTCATTTAACGTTTTGTGTAATGTGACAACTACATATTGTTTATACTGTGGAAAAGAAAATAGAAAGTGACAAAAATTTGTAACGTATTGAAATCCTCACCATGGGTATGTTAATTAGATCTGTTGAAATATTGATTATCAATAAAATTTATTTTTAATTATATTTCTACAGTTAATTAAGAAATGTTATATATAATAAATTCTTTTGCTTCCAATAGACAATGTTTCGTACAATTAAGTAATGACTACCATTTGTTCAAATTTTAAACGCATATATTTTTTAGTATTTCTTCATTTTTTGACAATTAGAACCATATTTTTTTGTCGTAATAGTATCTTTATTAATTGCTATCGATAATCTTTGCTTACAAAATATACAGATTAACACAACTTTCAAGCGACAAGGTAATAATATTCCAGATAAAATATTTTTAATGTATAATAGCCATTAGTAGCAGTTTTAATACGTTTACGATGGCGAAAGGGAACATCGATATTTGGTTATTTTTTCTTTCGTTTTGATTTTTTCAATAATTTGTGCCAAAATAATTTATGTGGCAATCTATTTCCTTTTGCATTTTTTAAAAAGAAATTAGAGTTTCACCTCAAGTGTACGTATACTAAATTAACTATGTATGTCATCGATCAAAGTTCTTTTATTCGAAAGCGATGAAACCGATCGATCAATGTTTATATTCTTAATTATACTTTAGGGAGTCTACATTATTCTTCAAATACTCTCTGGCAGTGATAAAACAGACTAAACTTTTCATTAGAAAAGTTTGCTTTATCCCAGTTGGTTCTTGAGAGCCACCTTTATTAATCATAAGCCTTCGACTATGTTATTTATAGAGAGGAAACTCATTACCAAAGACAAAAATGTACATAATTTTGGAATTCTTTTTACCGTGTGCTTTGAAATTTGTGATTATAAAGTGATATGTACCAATGTTGAATTATGGAGAGAATGTTGAGTGGATTTATGACGGACATAACGATGAAAAGTTACGCCATCGTGAACGTTTTATCATTATTCCGTAAACGTTATTGTGATATCTCTAGTTTTAAGCTTATCGATAAAACTTTCTCGATTACGTGTACTAGTCGGCAATACGATAGTGTATTCGTGCCGTTACAAAATTTGTTTGCATTAAGCCGTTTCTTTTAAATTCCTGTGTGACGTATAGCGCCTCGTTAATTCGTATCTGATAATTCTGGATTTCGTGACTAAATTCGGCCACAGGCTATATGCATGCATAATTAAATAACTTCAACAGATAATCATAGTCAAAGAAATCAAGATAACGTTATCAAGTCAATTTCAACTTCAATTTAGATTAAACGGTCAAAAATTAAGAATATTGAAATTAATTCTAATTATGTACGAAATTTCTTACTGAATATTTTTAAGTCACTTTCGATAGCAACTGCTTTTATCAGACACGGATTAAAAACCGTCCACCTCTAACTTTAATCAAAATTCGTCTTAACAATTTCAGCGTGACATCCCAATTGGTCATCGAACGGCTACCTATATAATAAGGATAATAACAATAATCATCTTTTACGGTCATCGAATATATTCGACGACCAACAGAAAAAGTCATCATTGCGCGTCAATGAACTCATCCTATCCCTGCTTTTTATCACCTTTGTGTCCTTCCATTATGTATCCTAATATTTACAGTAAAAGTACTCGGCGTGTACCATGGTGTTCTGTGGAGTAAGCCGAAAATGTATATACGCACAATATGCCTTCGATTCCTCCTTCTAGCTTTAGTAAGCGACAAAAAGAAAAGTTTTGATATTAAAAAGAGACGAATCGTGTGATGATATCGGCATTCGACGGCAGAGACGATCTCATAGAGCACCATTATAAAAATTCTTACAGCTAAGTATGTGCGTTGAATGACTTAATATTAAACTGGATACCAACATGCAACAAGGAACCTGTCCTGACACTCGTTATTACAATTATTCTATACAAATAAAGTCGATGAGTGTCAGAGGCGACGAAGTATTATCCAAATCATAAAATTCTTATCATTACCTTCCTGATTAGCTTCCTAATCTCGATAAATTTATGACAAATCGGAGTCGAAGATTACTTTCGAAAACGCGGAAATTAATTATATACAACGGAAAATTTACGATAATCGTTTTTTCTCTTTTTTCCCGAAATTTCAAGATGTCTTTAACAATATACAAACGATACTTTCCTTGTTGCACCTTACCCAGGTTCGCTTCATATTAAGTACTACCATGGGAGCAATATTTCAGGGAGAAATACAATGTCTTAAGACGATGAAGCGTGAAATAAGAAGGAAATGATAATTCGACAATTCAAAATGACAAGAAACCATAATTTCAGCGATGACAGTGTCCTCGTCATTTTCTCGCGTTTCATACGCGAACGAAAGGAATTCGCGCGAAAGAACAGAGAATGCAAATCTCATGCAACGGTTTCTCCCAAAAATATTTCCATCGCTTCTTTCCCCTTATCTATTACAAATTACCTCACGTTCGAAAATAATTGCTTGCTCGCCTAGAAACGTATTTTTATCCCTCGTCGAAACTATTCGTCTTCGCTAACTCTTCCTAAGATATATCATATATGTAAAGGAAGCGGACATCTTATAAATTAAGGCAAACATCTCTCACTGTAGAAGGAAATCTCAGCGAAATGGGATGTCGTTCGACAACAAACGAATGTTCGGTAGCGGCGTATCTAGCGTCGTTTCAATCGCCCTTTCCTCTTTTTTTTTTTTCTTCTCCTCCCCTGTTTTATACTCTTCTCAGCTGTATATACTAGTGGCAATGAAAAAATAGTTATCTACGTATCGCTTGCTCGATAGATATGTTTCTTTCGAAATTCATCGCTCGTTGCAATAAAAATAAAAGAAACGTACGCGCTACCTCGTTGATCCTTAATTAATGAGACGAAACTTCGGTTATGCAAGTGGGTGAAGGAGAATCGATGCTTTATGTAATTAAACCAGTTGTCGTCCCGCGTTATGCCCGAATCGATTATGCTACGAGACCGCGGAACTCGAAGTTAACGAATGCAACACGACCACTGCATTTTTCGGCTCGTCACGAAAGAGCCAACGCGATCCGTTTCGGGTTCGCATCATCAGTCGAGGATCAAAAAGGATTTGCTTTACGAAACCACGTCGATCGGTGGTGAACTGAAGGAAAAGAGTTGTTGCAGGCGTGAATTGTTTGCTCGAGAATTACTCGAAATGAACGCTAAGTCCTCTATCCACGTTCTATGTTTCCTTATAGTAACTTACGTTAGTTACGTAGTGTTATCGGTTAATCTTACGTCATTATCGTTACGATTATTAGCGATCATTGAAAACGAAACCGATCGTAATTCGTTTAGTGATTTTTACGTAAACAAACGTGATTAATTAAGCTGCATCCACTCCTACTCCCAATGAAACATGACGTAATGTTACTTAAAGTTTTACGCTTGTAAGCACGAATTCGTCGTCTTTCTCCTTTCTCCTTTGCTTTCTCTCTCTGCTTTAGGAAAGGACACCATACGAGCCATCAATGAAAACATTGGTAAAAATTTCGAACGATAGATTACTCGCGATGATCGTGTGCCCGGATTCACAGTGTACGCCCAGGCGACGGTGGTTATCGATCAATACGAGACAGATCAAATATTAAACAATTATTTTTAAAGGAGACCACGTGTTATGCATAAAGACGAAGTTTCACCCTTTTCCTCCGCGAAAAATTCGAACTAAATTGTTTGACGCGAATTATTTTTACGTTCGAAACGTGGAGGTTGTCAATTGATCTCGTTATTTCTACATCTTAGGATCTCATAAACGAAACCGAAATTTTAACCGCGAGCTAACTTTTTCTTATGGGAAAATTTCGAATATCGTGATCTATTTTATTTTAATTAAATTTTGACTGATCGTGAGTAATCGATTAATAGCAGGTAAAAAAATTTGTTGTAACTACATCGTTCTACAATGAAATTTTGAACGATCGTGTATGTTGGATATAACAATTGAATTATTTTATAAATATAGTCGTATTTTAATACAATTGTTTTCGAAAATAACATAGTAATATTTCTTCGAAGTCATCATTGATACTTTAATATTAGATCGATATTAAAATTTATAAGAATTCTAAGATTAAACTATCGAACGATAATCCACGCATTTTCTCCTGTTTGAATAATATTTTCATTTTATTCGAATAGAACAAGCCGGATCATCCACCATAGCCTGAGCGTGTCGAACCCTGGCACGTGAATTATCATTTATATTACTCATGAAATAGAAAATGTAATATGATTCTAACAGCCTTTCTGGGATCGATACGATCGTTTTTCTCGAGCAATTATTCCTAAATTCGACAATATCTAATCCCCCTTCGAGAGTCTCGTTCACTCCACCCATTTAGTATCTTCTTTTTCCCTTTAACACACGAACGAGCAGCCTTAACGCCTATGGACTAAGCCTAAACATCGATTTATGTTTCGTAATATGAAGCACATCATTTATTAATATTCGTCTTCCGGTATGTTTCAGTGTTCGCGACCTGGTTCTTCCGGTCGCGAATACGTGTTCGACGAGTCGAATTTCGATCGTGTTCGAATGATCAATGAAAACCAGAAATTTCCACGATCACTTCGTGGAATGGAGTCTTACATACCCTGTTCCACGATCTCGTTCAACGGACACATCACGGGGATGAGCCGCGTCACATTCGTCTCTGTCATCCCTTGGTATCGTGACACGACGTATCGTTGCGCGATGAAGATTGTTGAAAACACCCTTTGGTGAGGTATGAACCCCGTGTCGGTGATCGGCGAGGTGAAAATTCGCATTGAACGATGCCGGAAATCATAGAAACGGGTGTGGCGTGAACCAACGTATCGGTGTCCCGATGAAGCACAGAAAATCCTGACACGATCTAAGGTACAGTACAGAATTATCACGTACAATCATATATCTGTACACAAACGCCGGTGAAATGAATGACTAATTTAAAAGACACATGTATACGTATATATCTATATATGTATGTATATCGCAAACCTTTCTTCTCGCTTTGTTCCTTAAACTCTCTCATCGAATTCGTCGGTCATAAAAATATTTTATGAAATATATCGTCGCTCGTAAAATTCATTAGCTTATTAGAACGTCCACGAAGTGTCCCGAGCAAACTTCCACTCGGTCACCCTATGTTCTGTATTTTCTTTTTTTTTTCTCCTTTTTCGTATTTTTAAACTATCCAAATGTTCGCGAGAACGCGGACTTTCGTTCTCGCTTCCCTCGTCTTTCCTCTCTTTTTTTCTCCGTTTAATTATCCCGTTTTTGCCCTTCGAGACGTATCTCATCGAACACAGACAGTATTGACAAGACATTGTCGTGACAATTTAGCAGGAACTCGATATCTGAAAGTAACTGTCGTTTTCTCAATATGTTCTCAGGTTGTCTGGTGTATGCGTGGCTGTAGAGGAGCAGATGGATGTGAAAGAAACCGTGCAAGGTAACGCTAGGCGGATTATCGTAATCACCTAATAATGGCCGAATGAAGTAATCTCTAACTCGTTCGTAAGTTCCTTCTCGTTCGAAAAAGGTTAATTAGACGTTGGATATGGCTCTCCCTCGGTTAAGGAGCAACTCCTGCGAGCCGTCGACTCTCGTCACACTGTTTCGTGCAAAAGATTGCCCCTTGTAACCCCCCGTCCCCCTGTATTTTTCCAAATTCAATTTACAGCTACTACTTAGTTACTCGAAGATATGTGCAAGTATATCATGCGGTGATAGATACTTATAGTGTGAGAGTTATTCGCTTAAATGTATTACTGGCAAGTGAACGGGCATGAAGACCCGACTAAAAATATTCTGCGAGTATCTGCAGGGTGTTTGTTGACTGTAACAAGGCCGCTCCAAGCTACGTGATTCGCTTGATCGTTTCCAAATCGCACCTTATAAGCATCTCGCGTCATCGATGCTCAAAATTAACTTCCCACTTTACCTCGCGTCACGTTCTTTCTCCCCTCATATGTTCTCCCTCTCCCAATGAAGTGACTAGTTGCAATGAATTAATAAAGTGCCATAATTAATCTAACTTCTCATACAAAAAACTTTATGATACACGATATTCTCTCCCTCCGCGGCACGTCGATCGATCAATCGATATATATATATTTTTTTTCGTCTTTATTTTTTAAATAACGTTTAAACGTACTTGAAAGTCAGACTTGTATCTTGGCGATTTGAACACAATGAAGTTTCGAACGAAATTGCTTTTTTGGTCTCTTGTGGTAAACGATGTTCCGAATAATCGAAATCCTTCAGTGATCGTTAGCCGTGAAGCAGCCTTTAGGTCTTCCCGATGACGATTCGATTAAATAGATCCTTCCACGTAGATCCTAATCCGATCTTTAACCTCGTCGAAGATACTTCGGACGAAGTTTCATACGAGAGTAACAGCCTGGACACCTCGACTGCGAACGTTCTTCGTTCGAGGAATGACTAGATTCGTCATTGGCACAGTCTCGAACGAGTGCAACGAAAGGCGGATCATCCTCTAGGCTCTAGGGTCTAGAGGATCGCGCGTACAGGTCGTAGAATCGAGTCGAGATGCTGATCTTACTCTTATATAGAGACGAGCAGTGCACGGACTCAGTTGAAACTTAATCCGCTTGCACTTTCGCGATCCTCGACGATTCGCGAGCCAACGAACGATCACGGGATCGACTGTGCTTAAGACACGTTACACGGTTATCCTCGTTGAAACATTCGTGTACGGAAACGTTCGCGAGGAAGCAGGTGTACCTTTGCCCTGAAACAAATGGAAACGTCCGCACGTGCTTGAGAAAGAAAGATTCTACAGTGAATCGAGGGAGTTCTGAACGACGATCAAAGGAAGGCAGCCGATAATTAGGTCCCGTTTGCTTCATTTTATGCGAATTGAATCCCATACGCACCCAGTCTTTTCACCGATGAAACTCGTTGCAAGCACTCTGATTCGTCCAATTGATTTGCGAAGGAAGAAGGATCACGATCAGAAAGGGTCGTTCGCTCGGTCGTTTATCGTCACCGTCATGACGTTGCGGTTCTCCCGTAGTGCGGTTCTCATGTTCACACATCGACTCGGTCGAGTATCTTCCTTAATCGCGTCGTCGAATTTTCTTCGATCCACGTCGAGACTCCGCTGCGTGATCTCTCGCACGTATTCGGAACAATCGGACCCCGAGTCCACGAAGCAACAACGGTCAATCAATTGGAAAGAACTCGGCTGTACTACGTCTGTAGGCGATCCTATCGCGAGTGCTTGTCAACTGAAAGAGCAACGTGATGATTCTTGTACCCGTGACATATTCACTCGATCGCCTTAGGGATACCGCTTGCACCAAGCTAAAGGCAGGCGTGCAACCTTCGTAGAAAGAAACAGCTCTTGCTGCGTGCACAATAGTCGAAAATTGATTTCTAAAAAGTCAAGCTGACGGTACGCCAGTTTCTTTTTTCCTATTTCTTCGTTTTCTTCCGTTAAACCAGACTGTGTTCACGAGAGTCGTAACGATGCGTGTAGAGTATGGATGAACTAGTTCCTGGCGACGTCGATGACGATGGCGTGTTCGAGCACGGTGGTGACGATGAATGGGCCTTCTTCGAGGCCGACAATACCTAGGTATTGTGTCCCTGTTTGCGAATTTTGTTTTCGAGGGCGGAGGTCGGTCGACCGACGAGGTCCTCCAGTTCGTCCGGCGTCAGGACTGTGAAGTCTCTGTTTGGGAAAGAAAGATTTTGCGATATTAATATTATCTTTCGATAATACATCCGTACATCCTTTTCTCAATTATAATCGACTTCTGAATTTTTACGGAATATCGTAAATTAACCCTTTGCACTCGACGATTTTTTGGCTAAAGAAGAGTAGAAATTCAAAGATTCTCTATTAAAAAACTGACGATACTTTTTTCAGCAGTAAATAAAGAATCGTATACTGTCACACACCTCGCACACTGTCACATTACATTAAATTTGATATATTAACACTAGGTTTACGGACGCTATCTGTATACCTATTTCTAAGGACACCTGTCAAATTGACAGGTAAAGGAAACCATGTGCCTTTTTTTTTAACGATTAGTTTAACTTAAAAACAATTATATATTATATTAACAGTCTTAATATAAGTTAACTAAATTTGTTACCATCGCATAATTGGAGCAACTCTTCCGTCAAATTCACGGGTTCCGTAAATCTAGTGTTAATTAATATCGATCTTCCAAATTTTATGAAATGGTGACTGAAGCTCACCTCTCTAGTGCAAAGAGTTAATTTCGATACTCGAGCAATTTCTGATTGTCCATCGTTTTCGTTTGTCAGCAATTGTTTACGTAATTTTCATTCATCTTTTTGGAACAATTATCTTCTACATCAACAGTTCCCAACCTGTCTTTCGCATACCACTAATGCACCACTCTGTAGATAGTATTTATTCAGTATAACATACTGTATATTCTAAACAATTTACAAATTTGATATATTTCACGCAACATCAGTGCTACACGCAACACATGTTGAGAACCACTGCTGTGCAGCCTTAAAGCTGAATTTTAATTATACGAAGTCTCATCGAAAGAATTAAACATTTTTATTCTATCGTTTAGTTACGTTCATTCGAAAACTGAATAAGGAATTAAAGTTACGTCGATTTTGATCTAGTAAATGGGAAGAACAGCTAGTTTAGAAAAGAGGCGATGAAAATTGTAAGAATAGCTGAACGAGTCGACTCGTAGAAGTCGTTCGTGCCTTTTCAATGATGAAAGAACCGATGTACTGCATCTGTCCTTACCTGTGTTGGGCCAGGAGCATGTCTATGCTGGTGACACTTCTTTGATGCGTTGCATCCTTCTGAGCAGCCTTTTGTTTCTTGATGCACAAAGCTCTGAGTGGCGCGAGGAACACACCGACGACCAGCAAGCTGCATCCGACGACAATAAGGGCGGTCGAGTTTTGTGCAGCTTCTGCCCCAGGTGCAAGTTGCACCAGGCCTACAACCAACACCACTGCACCGAGCAGCAACGACCCAACCACCACGTATAAGGAATTGACCTTCGAAAACATTGAAAAAGCCACGATCAATAATCAATCTCGTCGTTTACACTTTGCGTTATTTATCAGGTCATCTCGCGAGTAACACGAGTATGCTAAATAACCAACAGTGGAAGAAGTAGCTATTTCAAAACGGCAGCTGAGAAATGAATAGAGATTAAATGAAATTTAAGTCAGGGGGAAATGTAGGCAATAAAATTCAGAATATTTTTATTACAAAGAGATTTTGCGTTCGATGTTATTATTGTGACTCGATAATTGTTCTCACCTTTTTACGATACCTTTAATTTTAAATGTCATTTTTGTTTTCATGGATGTTACACTATCATTCCGTTCTCTTCGTAAGACTTAGGCAATTTTTTATTTAAATAGTGAATTTATTTTGAATCGATTTTCTTAAGATGTAGGAAATTTATGATTTGCAAAGTGTTTTTGAAAACTTCGATATTTGTCACGTGTCACGTGCTGTTTTGAAAATAATTCAGTCGTTATACGTCTTCGATGTGTCATTATTTAAAAGGTAGTTTATTTAACGTTGTGTCAGTTATCGTTAGCAAGTTGCAAATTTGTTAAACGTGAGGTTCAACTTCGAAGGTTCCTCTTTGTGAGGAACTCTCCTTTATCTAGAAAGTTACGCGAAAGCAAACATTGTTTCTACTACGTTGCACAGAAGTGAACTGACTTAATTAGAATACAATTCTTGGGATACATTGCGAGTCAAGTGAAACAATGACGGAGACTATCAAACGCAGGGCCATTTTTCGAAAATGCGTAGTTTCGATTAAATTGTTATATAATCCGATAATCGATCGAATATTTTCCTATCGATTTTCGATAGCGTTTTTGGAAAAATCAGGATATGTAGGGATAAAGAATAGGAAGGGCATAGAAAATTGATTAAGCTTGAGTATATTTATGTGACGTTTAAACGATCAGGAACATGATTGTAGACAAGAAACAGATAAAAGAGCTTTGAGTGCTTTATTGTACTTTAACCTTTAAATCCTGACCATGTACTATGCAGTAAGAAAATGCATTATGATATAATTAGTCCATTTTTTTCAAAATAAAGTTTACAGTACTCTCTTCTTCTTCAATTATTCTGTTCGTTCTTTAAAGATCCTTGAAAAGAAAAATTTCAAGTAATAATTCTCAAAAAGGTTTAAGAAAAATTTGTTTAAATATTAGATAGTTCATTCGAATATTTTTTCATGCTCAATTTTCAAGGGGATTCAAAGGAAAGGACTTTTATGGTTGAAAACATGGGAATTCGTATCTCGTATTTCCCCTCAATGTCACTATCGCTATATATTCGACAACATCGAGTTTCAAGGCTAAACCTTGAAGATTTTAATTAATTCCTCGAATTACATCATTTTCAGCTAGCTAACTGATTTAAATTTAGCTCGTCGCCACGCAACGTTATCTAATGGAACACCAAAACTAGCAATTTCCCCCTGTAGGTACATAAAATTCAACCGTTCATATGAACCTACTTGTATCATTCGTTTCGTACAATTTCACTTTTTAATTCTATCATACACATTGTTTCATCTCCCTTTATCAACGTGAATTATATTAACCCTTTTGCCTACAATAACGTGTGAGACTCGTGGGAAGGAATTTAGACCAAACACGAGTATCACGTGTGAGATACGTGGATAAGGCCCAACGTAGACAACACGAGTCAGGCTGCATTCGCACAAACTGGTTTAACCTGTGACCAACGTTGCTGTTGATTATAATACGTGCCATCAGAACTTAAATCGTAGGACAAGGGGTTAATCTTTGCGATACCTCTGCAAAGCAATATCAGCGTTTTACTAAAATGATAAATAAAATGGAATTTAAAAAAAAAAAAAAAAATATGGGAAAGGAAGTGAAAAGATAAATATAAAATTAAAATTTTGAAATATAATTAAATAATTTTTTCTTGTTTGCTAACATTCCTTTCTCTGATAGATTCCTTCGTCTTCGGCCTATGTTTCTCTATGAGTTCGACACCACTGTTACACAAATTTATTATACACTTGACTATATTCAACTTCAAACAATTCGTTATCAAATCATTAAAAATTTCCCTTCTCGATCAATATCGCTTTAATTGCTCAAAAATAGCGAAACTACCGTAGTATCCGCCATAGATCACGCGAGATGGTAGAGAGCCAAACCGCAGACAGCGCCATCTGCGACCTCACGTATGATCGTCCTATTATTATCTCTGAACCTGTGTTGACGACGAAGAAGATGAAGATGGTCGCAGAGGTGTAAAAAAAGAGCAACTAAATTTAGTGTCTATTGTCGGGGAAGGATGTTCATAAAAATTGCCGTCGTAGGATACGCGGGACGAGAGGTGGGTAGCGAAAATAAATTCCAAACAGGACTCGGTGCGCTTTATCGTGTAGTTACAGGCCGCTTCCACAACGCCCACGAGATTTCAATGACGTCACTACCCGCACACCGAGGAAATATTTCGCTTCTATCGCGGCAATTTGCTAAGCCAACACAGCGAAACGGCGCATCCAGTTTTCCAGCGAACAATTATGCAAAGGAAAATTCGCGGTTAATTCGCAGCTGTACGGGCCGGCGAGTCGCCAGCAGTTCCATCGACTCGTAATCGAATTGTCGCGCCTGGTACGTAGTTACGAGATCAACACCGTTCGCTCGAATTTTGAATAGTTCCAGGGAAACTCTCGTCTTCATGGACCACCTTCCCTCGTTTTCACCCGGCTTTCGAGAAAATTTTGGGAGAAGTTCGGAAGAGAGAACGAAAGAACATAGAGGGAACCGATAGGTTCGTGGAATGAATTCTTAAGTATGCATGTGTTCTCTGAAATAACTCGTCGAGTTGATGTTTCTCGGAAACATGTTCTTGGCTGGCTCTTTTTATTGGGTCTGTCAATTAGTCTCCTGTGAGACGAGCTTCCGTGAGATCGACTAGTGTTGCAGGATTCAGACTAGTTTCCATTGGGAGCTAACTAGCCGGATTGGAACTACTCAGCTAGTCGGAGTGACTGGTTTAGGATCATTGATTTTTGAGGTTAAAATGTGAAGCTGGTTTTGGAAAAATTAATTTCAAATTCTTTTAACACTGAAATATTATTATATATGGTTATTTATTTGCAGTGTATCATTTTAGGTATTATCTTCTGGGTACATTATATTTAATATATATTAAATGTATACTAAATGTATATTTAAATTTACAAGTATAGCGAGCATTGTGCAAAAAGCCGAGTATTTTGTGTTTCCAAACAGAATTTGTAAGCTTCTTTACGTTAACGAATTTGCTGACATTTATTCGGATAATTAAGATTCGCAATATTTAAAGGACAAAGGAGGAAATGACAAATATTTGGAAAGATTTCGCAAGATTTACGCAATCTTAAGAGCTAAATTGCGGCGATTCAGGAATTCACAAAAATAACAGGAATAAAAATTTTACGACTTCTAAGGGAACACCGAGATACAATTCGGTGAAGGATCAATAAAATCTTGTTACAGAGAAAGATCTTGAAGCTAAAGTAAGAATTACGAGGCGTGTATTACAAGGAAAACAAAAATTAAAGAATTCCGAGATAAAAATTTCATCTACCTGGTCATTCCATAGATTATGCTTGTTCTCGTACTCTTTGTTTCAACCTTCACCTTTCGGGGTCTGGTAGAAAATAACGGACCTTGTGCGTGTACTATATTATGTTAGATTCTTCTTGCTTTCTTTATACAAGTGATATTGATCGTTGTTTTTATTAGTATCGAGTGATTGGTGTCGAATGATTCGACTTAACAATCGAAGGAGACACCACCAGAAATTTTTTTCTTCAAGGATTTATCAGCCAATCAATGCTATTTCCTTAACCGATGACTCGATTTTCAATCCCCTTCTACGGCTACAGCTAAGAGATTCTATTCCACGTTTAGCCTTACGAGAAATTCAATTTCTCCTTAGATATAATTTCGGGTATTATGCTCCTCTGCGAAACAAGTATAAAAGTATTCTTAGTTTCAATTTCAAACGCCTGTGGCTTTAAATCCTGTTAAAATAACTCGATGGGTTTAACTCTTTCGATAAGAAGAACATGTACATATGTATAATATATAAATCCTGAAATGTGAGGTATCTCGTCATTTGCTGTAAGTATAAATATAGTTTTCTATAATACCGAATTATTTTTATTTCCACTTATATGAACCATGAACTAATTAATTCTATAAAATATTTAAATATTCATCTTCATATTTTTTCTCTTTGTATAGAAAATATACATATAAAAGAAATTATGTGAATAGGTATTTGGAAAAAATTACTGGTGAATTTATTAAATAATCAATCATCCCCTTCTTTATAATTCCATTCTTAATGTATCTCAAATTATTACTAACAATTTTGAACTAATTAACCCTTTCTCAATTTTTGTTTCAATAATTCTTTAATTTTATCAGGTGTTATATTTTAAATAAATTTCAAAATATGTTTGATTAACAAGAAGTAATTTAAACAAATAATTTTTTTTAATAATTACATCGATGATATATTTAAAAATGTCGAATGTGACTGAACACAGGTGTACCTATAATAAAATTGCTATAGAGTCACGCTTTAAAGGGAAGTTCAAAGGGTCATCATAATCTTACATTTTCACTGATCGTGGTCATTTTGCCACGCTTTCCAGCTCCATTTATTTATAAATTTGCCAAAAATTAAACCTTCGCGGTCCTCTACGTCTTCGTGTCTTTTCTTTTTTCTCGTATCGATAATCCCACTCTCGACCCAGTTCCTCGCGAGCAATAGAAGATGTTAATCCCGACGAATACTCGGAATACCCCCCGAACCACCGAAAGTTTTGCGTTCGCGGGTAATTTGCCTTTGAAATCTCAAGTAGAAATCATTTGAAATTCATAAGCGATGCTCGCAGCCTCCTTCTTTCCCCGAGTTTCACCGTACCCGGAGGATTTTCTTCCCGCACGCGTGCCCCGGCTGCGAGTTCACGCGTTCGCACGCGGATCACGTTCGCCGCGTTTTTTAACCGAACTTACCCCGGAAATTCTATTTATAAAGAGCGTCGACGGAATCTGATAAAGAATACGACACAATTTCTACTGGAAGATATCGACTTTTTCTCCTTTTTCTATTTTTTCTTTTTTTTTTTTATTAGTATAAAATTATTTAGGAGTTGCTAAGTTTCGTGCCATTACTGAATTTAGATTAAGATGATCCAATAGAGAGTAGGATGTTTCATTTCACAAAGGTGTAGCGTTTGTCAATATAGAAATAAATTAATTGATTGCCTAAATTATATACTCGAAATCCTTGTTTAATTTTGATTTTAGTATTTTCAGTGTATTTACAAAACACAGTGTATTTATTTCAAGTGGGAGTATTGACTTTGTGTTTAAATTTTTTCATTTACACGATCAACGTTTATGGCAAACATGATTACTTTGATAGCAATATTACATAACCAAGATTTTATTTGACGTAAATTTAAAAAATAAACAAAATAAATTTTACATTTTGTATTAAATAGAATTGCTGCGAGATTAACACGACTGAGGAGACAGAAATATTTTTATACGGAAATAATATTTCTACCTGTTATTTAACAACAATTTTTCCTGTGAATCATGCGAAATTCCCAAGAAACTCGGTTCTCTAATCTTTTCCAGACTGTATATTTACACTATCCACTCAGTGAAGTGCAGCATAAAACGTTTCTCGACTTAAACGACCAATAAAAACATTCACCCATTAAATTACCGCGCATCTTTCAACCCTTACTCACTATATATTCTTCCCCCCCCCCCCCCTCTTATATTTCTCTGATATTTATATATCATTCGTGCCTAAAAATCAAACAATTTCTATTCCGTGCATTTATTCATCCTTAATCAAACCATGTGCAACTTATTTACCTTCGCTGCGTATACTCTACGTATACAATGCACACACGCGCAAATATATAAGCTGCTTAACTTCCCCGGAAAAAAATGAAAAAGTGAAAGAAAGAAAAGAAAATGGATGATATTACGTCAGTAAGTAACATCCTACATCAACCTTTGG
>NW_016907984.1:250462-264042 GCF_001483705.2 Eufriesea mexicana
CCCCAAAGTGCCATCGTCATCAGTTGGTGACGCGATTTCAATTTTCCGCGTAATCCCGTGTTTGCTAATACGCGTTTCACTTTTCTTCGTGGAAACGCCGTTGTTATGGCCGAATGTTTTCACGAATAACAAGAATGTTACGTAGCCTGTTCTCGAAATTTATTGTTCGATCGAAACTCATGCGTACCCCTTGCAAATCGATCGAGGGCCGACGTATGGCTCGAGTATAAACGAGTGGTACGCTCGAAACAATTTCTGGTAACTTATAACGTCTTCCATAGGTGTAAACTCGACGTGTGCAAATTGCATTTGCATTCGGGAATGGTCAAGTGTAAAGCAAAGCGGCAAATAATTGTACGCGAAGACCAATATGCCGGGACTTGCTCGAGTTAATTGAGATTGGAATTCAATGTGTTGACTTATCGATTGGCTCGGTATTCTTAGAACTTTGTAAACACCGTCTATGACTAAGAAACTGAATTTATTGCATGTAAGAAGAATATAAACTGTTTTAACGAATTATTAAATCAAATAAATTAAACCTACAATAATAACCATTGGAAGCCCATTTTTAAATTTTTAATTAAATATTCTGCGTTTAATGTAATCACTTTCGTCATTTGACACGACGATGTGTATAATAATATTTATGTATTCAATTTTTCGTATCTCTTTTCTTATTTCGTCTTTTCCTTTTTTCTTTTCCGAGGTTCTTATTATACTTTACCTACCTCGGAGAGTCATTGAATGACCGTGGTGAATTCAGTGTCAATCTTTGAGTATAAATGTAACAGAATATAGTCGGTATTTCAATTTTTATCACTTTGCTTAATTTTTCGATAATCTTTTATTAGAAAATCGCGATTAATCTCTGTAATTGTAGCTCGACTCGCAACTCTCCTGATAATATACCTATAATCAATTTTTCTATATCTATTCCTCTCCTTATTCCATTTCTCCTGAGATTCACATGTGATATAGTTCATCCACCATGTCGAATCATCGATTGATCGGATTATTAATCGTAACAGATTTAATAAATAAATTGGCAGAAACATTGACGTTTTATCAGTCTTGTAACTAGTAACTTTTCGACTAGAGAAAATGCTGACATCTTTATTCCATATTGACTTGCAGGTCCTTTTCAGAGGCTTTTAAAGTATCGATAAAGGAACTGAACTGTGTCAATTAAATACAGTAGATACTAAATTAACCTCTTGGAATTGATTTTGATATCTAGACCCTTGATAAATATTACTATTCAATAGATCTCATCGAATACCATCGGTATTACTACGTATTAGCAATTCTTCCACCAATTTTCCTCGACTTTTTTTTTACATTTGACAGTCAGTTTATAATAATAATAAGTAAAGCTTCGAATGTTCATTGAACATCGATAGAATAGCTCTTACCTTGCCACAGAAGTAATATTCTGGAGGTTCTTTGTCGACTAACGCCAACACCGCTTCACTCTCAGCCAGAGGACTTCCGGGCTGACTGTTCCCTATCCTGGATCCTTTTTCTTGGTAATAAGTTTTGTGGAAGACCCTCACCGTGGGCATTGGCAACGCCGTGATCATCTTTAATGGAACAGACGCAAAAGCAAAATTCGTTATACTCGATAATTAATTAATCAAAAATCCGATGAACGCGATATCAATTCCTGTTTGAAACGACACTTTGTCACGATGAAAGTAATGACAAAAAGGAGAAAGGGAAAAACGAAAGAAATACAGTTGTGTTGCAAACGAGGCAAAACCAATCAATCAGTAATGAACCATTTTAAGCGGTGCACGATACACTTTTAATTGCACGAGCAAACTTTTGCAATTTAAACTTCTTTCCACGAGGACGTGGTTGTAATGGAAACATTGGACTACCAGAGTGATAATTCGCAAATAATTTTCACGAAACGTCGCTCCATTCGTGGGTTTCTTTAGTATCTCAGAGTAGTCTGCTCGTGACTACGTTATAGTTAGGCTTTTAGAATATTCGTGGACAACTTTCGGAGTGGTTCGTCACGATGTATTGGTATTTCTTTGAATCGCGTAGGGTGAAGTATGGTAGCGTAATGTGCAGGGTGAAGTGGAAGCACAATTTCTTTTTTAACGCTGCAACTTAGTGGGGTTTAGCATTATATAGCGAAGCTTTGGTTAAGCTTATCGTATAGTAATACATTCTCATGTAAATTTGAATTTAAAGCGTTGTATATAATTCCAGCTTTTTGCTTGAAATCGTTTCCAAGATACATTTATTTTCGCATAAATTTGAATGAGGAATAAGGTAATGGGTAAATCGTTTAATTTAAAAGTTGTAGAAATGGTTGAAAGGGTAGGGAGAATAGGAATAGAAATTTTATCTTTAGAACCTGTCTATAGAACCTGCAGATTCAAAATATCTTTATAATTATACAACGTCACGTTCGAAATTTATAAAATTCGTAGACAGTAAATAAATTTTTCAACCTTACCCTTTGTAAATTACAAACATTAAACTCACATATTTGTTATCACACCCAGTAAAAAATATATATAAATAGAATATAATATAAATACACCTACAAAAAAGGAAGAAATATCAGTAACCCAAAGCCACCCCCTTAAAACAAATTTCCGTTTAAAAGCATGAGCTCTGATATAATGCATTGATCACTGTCAATAGTTGTCAATTACAACTTACTCTTACTATATCATTGCAACTACAAATTTTCAAAAATAAAGCCTACTGTATAATATTATACTACATAATAGTTGGATAATAAGTTTTATATTCCATAATATTATATAATACGTATACTGTATAATATTTATATAGTTATATAGTTATTATATAACGTACTGTACACTGCTGTATAATATAATATTATATAATGTTTCTAATATAATACTTCTATAATATCATAATATTTACTATATAATATAATATTATAAAGTATATATTACACGGTAACGCTATACCATAATACTGTACACTACAATTTACAGTACCGTTAAGCTTTTCGCGAGAAAGGATTTAATTAGCTGAAAATAAGAACGAAAAAGGTAGAATGGAAGCATAATTTGGGTATCTTGACAAGTTAGAACACGTGAGATATACTTTCGCGACACCGAGTACATAAAGAGGAGGATCGAAGGTACTTGGAGTGAAATCGCGTATCAATATCGAGCGATCCCTCGTCCCTTGAGTTATCGCCTCGAGCTGGTGTCCTCGCAGAACTTTCCCGGCCTTATTCCACGTTTCTCGAGCTACATCCAGCGACTGTTCGGAGCGAGTGGCGGCTATCCGGGAAAACAAGGGAAACCCCCAAGTTGCCACGGCTCGACGATAAAACGGCAATAACGCCACCCTCCCTTGCCGTTCTTCGATCTCAAAGATAGGTTGCAGCCTGTCCTTGGCTTTAATTTCCCGATCGCTGCGGTCATCCCTTTTTCTACCGCGTTTGCACGACAAAGAAGCCGAGCGTGTCGCGTTTCCACTGCGCGACGACGAGCTATTGTTCGCTCAACATGTGGCAATCCCTTGTCCTTCCACGATACACACCAAGGAAACTCGAGATCTCCAGATTTTATATTCCCCACCTTCTTCTTCCTCTTCTTCCTCTACTTCTTCTTTCACAGCTTTCTTTTTTACGTCTCTTTCCACTGCGATCGATGACGAGGGCGCTGGTGTGTGCGAGAAGGGCCGATGTTAAATGGAAACTTGTGTCTCCAGTGCGACTAATGATCGTGTCCTTGGCACAGCTTTCAACGTCTTCCTATGGAAACTTTGCTTAGTTCCTTTTTATCATGTACCTGGCGCTGATTGATACAGGGAAATTGGATTTGCCCAAGTTCTGCCGGATCTCGTTGCAGCTCTCCTCCATTTTGCTGCGTTGCATGGGATGCGTGAAGGGGTGACTGAGGTCATTTATTGCTCGGTGCATCCAGTGATCGTTGTACGATGATTAGTTCTTGGGAGAAATAGAAATTTTGAGACAGCTTTGCTGTTTGTATCTCCGATTTTCGGATATTTCTGTTTTGGGGTAAGGTTGAATATTAAATTGATTTTAGCAGGTTTATTATGTATGATTTTCTTGGTGGATGAAGATAGAAATTTGGGGAATGTTTTATCGTTTGCATGTATATAGAATTCGTTTCAGTTTCTGAGATATTCGTTTCTTAACGCGAGGTTGAATATCGTATCGATATTATTTTTTGATAACGCTATTTTAAAATTCGATATGGCTTGCGAGTAGAAAGTTTTGGGGATATAGTGTTTAGCGTGAGATTGAATGTCATAGTCTGATATTTGTTAACATTTTTGACATTATGTTAAAATGTTATATGTTGTCTAAAATAAAATTCGTGTAGTAGAACTTAGAAGTTCGTTGCAGGGTATACTTGAGAAATTTGGAATAGGGTCAGTGTTGCAACGAAAAACAATTCATGCAACGGTAATTTTATAAAACTCATGTAACTTTGGCCCCGTAATATTTATCAAAGTGCATACGTTTGATAAAAAATAGTAGTGACCTTTCACATCGATTAACTGCGACGACATAGTCAAGTTGCTGCCAGCGATAATCGTAAGCGTATTTACAACGTTACACGTGATAATTCAAATTTTTCTACAGTTCATAAACACCTTTGATATCTCGATATGTATGAAATTTCATTAATTTTCTTAAATCACGATCTTAATTCCTTTAAATCGTATTAGATGTTACTGAAAATCTCAATTAACAAAAGCATATTTTTTAATTTATATGCGAAGTATTTCTGCAGTCTTTGTATTAAATTTACTCGCGTAATTTCTGCAAAATTATGGTTTCTTAATTAATTTAAACTGTTTGAAACTATCTAAAATATTTTTTGAACCTTGGTGTTAACTGACATCGTTGACATCGTTGACTTGTGCATTTCCCATATGAAAGTGTACAGCAACGTGTCAGAGACGTCATTTAGAAGGGTTAATTCGAACATCTGAAATACAAATATTCTATAAAACGGAAACTTTACAATCACCACTGGAAAAAATAGAATTATTCGAAACTGTCCCCATTAAAATCCTACGACTTTCACTCCAATTATACGAATAATTTCGAGTCCTCGACTTAAACGAATCACCACGCATCTAATTTCATCCAATAACACACAAATATCGCAATTATCTCTCTTAACCTTGAATATTAATCCATACTCCTCAAACAAAAAATTCCATAATCTTTGTTTCGGTACATTTCATCATCCAATCACCAATTCGCAAATCAAATCAAGTTAAACGAATAACCCTGAATCTAATACTACCCTAATATAGAAATATAACAATCATCTCTCTCGGAACCTTCAACGTTTAATCCACTTTTCTCTCCATCACTCTCCACTCTCCCCTCTCTCTCTCTCTCTCTCTCTCTCTCAAAAAGGAAAAAAAAAATAGAAAAAGGCGATTCCCTAATTCAATGACACATGTGTACACATGTATGACGAGTAGCAACAACAACAATGTTGTAGTATTAATATACGATGTCTCGCGATGGTTGTAGCAGTAGCAATGATATTGATGGTGGTGGCAGTGGTGGTGGTGGTGGTGGTGTGGTGGTGGTGGAAATGCTGGTGCCGGTGGCCTAGATACGTTCTTGGGGCCGACGGCCGTTGCACCTCGGTTATCGAACAGCAGAGCTTGCACCGGGTGCAGCTGCACGGCTAGAAAACTATTGCAGACCCGTTTTTGGCGTCCTCCTTGATTTCCTTTTCGAATCGACCGGTTGCGTTGAAATTAGCACGGCCGAGAGAGCCTTCCGACTTCTAAACAACGAGGTGTCGTCTTCGTCGATGATTTAACTGATCCAGTTTCGCTGGATCGATATCACAGCCGGGATGCGTTTTTAAGGTCATCGTTGAAGGGATTCGTTCGATCGGAATTTCTTCGTTCTTGCCAAGCTCCTTAAATGTGGAGGTACCGATGCAAGATGGCTGACTTTCCATCTTCCATTTTTCTCCTTACTTTTGTACGCGTGTAGCTATTCTTCGTGGCATCGAAATTAATTTTACGTGTACTTGTTTACTTTTATTTATTAGCATTAGCAATTTGACTAAGCACTCTTGTCACGTGTGTTTGGTATTTTTATTTGTAGATTGGAAATTTGTGGTTGCAGTTGTTTGGACATGTTGAGGTTTGCTTGATGTTTTGCAAATCTTTTTTGATACTGGGTGAGTTTCATGAAGAGAGAATCGAGAATCAGGACTGAAGTTGGGTGAGAGAAATGGATAATGTAATTGGTACTAAATTATCGTTTTATGTAACAATTATTGGTATTTTGTTTGATATAAAGATTTAGGGAATTTTGAAGTAGTGTGTAGAGTATAATGACTCTAATCTTAAACAATGTATGTCAGTGATCATGGAAATACTTAATTCTTTCAATAAAATAAATTGATAAGAATATCTCTTCGATTCTTTTACTCCTAACATCGTCAAACATGTTCGTCATTATTTAATTACAAATATTAGATTAGCTAATAAGTTTCTATGGCTTTTGACACCTAAATACTAACACATCCTATTTAAAATGAAATATGAGAATCTTTATTCAATTATATATTCTTCATTGTTTTCCATAACACTTCCCCTCTCTTTTTACACAATTTCCCCAAAAATTGTTCAAAATATTCGTCACTTCAGTTTGACAAGCTTTAAAATGGAAATCCTTTGTATCCAGCACATAAATCAGTATCTATAATCTCTCAAAAAATTCCTGTCACCCAATTACACCATTCCAAATTAACAATAAGAATCACAAAAGGACTTCGTCCGATCCTCCCTAGACCTTCCTCAACTGTAACCCTAAAACCTCGTCACAGCTCCCCTAAACACATCTCATACCACTTTCCCAAAGATCCTAATCTCGCATTAAAAAGCCGAAGAAGACTGAAAAATCAATCAATGCTCAAACGGAGAAAGCAAAAATTCCTCGAGTACGAAAATTCAGAAATTCCACAACTTTCCACGTATTCCTTGCCAGTCGACAGAAATTTTCGAAGGGGTTGTTCGCTTATTCTGGCGATAGGCCAGGCGTCAGGAACGGCCAGTCGTATTTCATCGTTAATCTTATAAAAGAATAATTCTGCACGTGTTAATGATAAACACGATCTCGCGTGCCCACGGTTACGTTCACGAAGGACGAGAGATGAACGACACGCGATCCAACGTGCACGGGTTTTGTTACCGTGCGTTGCACAGCCGGGGTATTCAACCGCGCACGAATTCCAAGCGGGGCTTGGACAGACAGAAAGGAATCACGGGACCGGGATATTCCTCGATCCTGTTCTGTTTACTCATACGTTTCGTTGAAAAGCTGCTGCCGGTGTTCGAGGATTTCCAATTATCGAATTTGTTTCTATTGTATACTGGCTCTCGTTTGAATTAGAACGCGAAGCATCGGCTGTTGTTATTGGCTAACCTACATAATTAACGTGTTACCCTTTTCTCTTTTCCTTCGTGCTAGAAAAAACGAATTATGGAATGAGAATTTCAATCGCAACTTGGCGGTATACTTAATCGATGCAGAAGGTGCATGGTTCGTTGGATCGGTAGGTTTCATAAATCAGAATCAGAATTTTAACTGGAATTTGAGCTAGAGTTGCAGAGGTGGTTCCTCGGGGATCTACGAGAAAAATTATAATATCGCGAGAAAAATTAAGTCGACGAAATGATTTAGTGTGTATTTCAGTTAAATGCGTGAAGCTGTACGTGAAACATAACCATTGGGATCAGAAATGTAGATCAAATTCCTTCGACACTACGAATCAAAAGGAATATTCACGTAAATATCGACAACTTTGCAGACAATTATCTAACTAATCCATCAGAACTTTCTACTCTCGTGTTGGAACTTTCTGTACAAAGAAATACAATATCCTTAAGCCCTTGTAACTGTACAGACTATTGAAAAAAGGGTCCGAGACCTTAGAAGTCTAGTGCTCTAGATGAGAAATAAAACGAGTTTGATCAACATTGGTTTCTACGATCGATACTTTTAGCGTGATATATCATGTTGTATCTTCTTGTGAGTATACCTAATGGGCCTAATTTATTCGTTCATAATGAATAACGCAGTTGAATCGTAACGGTGGGTGAAATATGCACGTGCATCATACAATGTGAAACGAAACAGGAATATACGAGAATATGTGCATCTATACAGTATGTATTCCATGAATTTATTACGCGTTATACGAACTTGCATATTATATAATAATTATATAATACGCGAATATAAATATTAATACTAGAACTACCAAAGGAGTCAAAATAACTTGACTGGGACTCCTCGTTGTTGAAGTTACCCAGAATATACAAAATATAAATATTTTATGCACATTAAATATCTTCAGATCGGTAGTTCTACTATTAAACACCTGTCATTCCATAAATTTCAAAGAAATCAAATTTCCGAGACTCTCCATTTTTAAAACAATCGGCTACACGATATCTCCCACCCCAAAAGCACCTCGTGTAAATCGTAAGACTGAAAACCTGCTCAAAAATCTTCCACGTGCCATATCTCACGACCCAGTCGCAATGTCTACGTAACCACACGTAACACGCGTCTCCAACACGTTCCAACGACACCTCTATCCGCATACATTGCCAGCTGAATGGCTGGTGTGACAATTAAAAAGGAGGCTACGGAAGAAACCGTAAGAGCGCGTCGATTCTCGGGGAACCTAGATTCGCGGTGCTTTCGAACTTTCGTCGGCGCAACTTTCAAGGCTGCCCGGTTCAAGAGGACCTCGTGAATGGTCGCGGCTTTTCGCGAGCGGCCACACGGCTGTAAACGAAATCCCAAGGCCGTGGGTCGTCACCGGGTCCTCCTGCGACCCGTTGCAAGTCCCTTCGATTCTCCAAACGGGGACGAAACGCCGCCATCGGTCCGGCGTCTCGCATTTCCAGCCAGGAATCGTACAAGTTTCGCAACGAGTCGGTTACGTGCACGAAGAACGAAGGGGTAACCTTTATTGCTCGGAAAGGCGTAAAGTGGGACAGTGGCCTGATTCCTGGTGTCATGGCTGCAGCTGCATGTGCACCGACGAGAGTGGAACGGCTATAGACACACCGAATGTGCAACCAGTACTCCACTCCGGCCCGTCTTGGAACCATGCCAAAAGCTCGCGGGCATTCGTCGTCTCTCTCGCCCAGGAAAGGAGAAACGTGGAAAAAGGAAAACCGTGGAAACACCGTCGGATTAATATGCGCGCGTTATGCGAGCGCACAGTGGACTCGCCTGCTCCATCCGCGAGCCGATTCGCTCCACTTTTTTCGCTTCGTTTCACGCGAGCTGGTCAAAGGAAGAAACGACTGCTCCTCGTTGCCGGGAAATGTTGATCCTAAATGGATATTAAACGTTACCTCGCGACGAAAGAAGGTGCTGGTGAGACGGTCGCGACGTGGATGAGAGGGAGGTTAGGTTGTCGGTGTGGTCTGTTGGTAAACGGACGAGAGGATTCGCGATGGCACGTTTTACGGCCGAGCCGACTTTCACGGGATCCAGTCTCTGGCCGTAAATAATTAGAGACGATCGATAATCTATTTCATGCATGACGAAATTATCGATTCGCGAAATTGGATTAACGGGACACGCCAACGAGTTTCGAGCAAAAATTGTAAACAGATTGTTGACCGCGATAAACGATCCGTACGCTCCCGCACCACGCGAATCGCGTCGGTTTTGGCAGAAAATTCGGATCAGTCTTTTGACACGTCTCTGGGATCATTCGATGTCAGGTTTCGTCGAATGGGTGCTAGAGAAATTATTTCTAAGCGAAAAAATATCTCGTTTTACAAAGGATTCTTTGAGATGGCTCGAGGAAAACGACGAAAGAAGGCCGACGACCGGTGAGTTTTTCTCCAGAACGTTGCCAACAGTCTAATTGAACGAACCGTAGAAGGTGTAGTCCTAACGATAAAAGAAAATAGCTTGGGAAGTATTTATGCAAATACGCGCCTTCGCATGGCGCATGCAAGTCAGTTTTATCGAAGGTGGCACGACATCAAGGTGGTTCACCCTTTCGCGGAAGGTACCAATCTACAGGGGTGTTCCGTGCACTGCGTGAAAATAAGCGTTCCTACCACCACGACCGACTCGCCAGCGCTCACTCTAAACCGATTCCAACGAAAACCGCCTTGTTTTATCCGTTTCTCCGACGACCAGTCTTAATTAATCACTCGGACAATCTCTTAAGAATTTTCCTCCACATTCCCGACATCCTGACTCGTCTCTCTCCGAGCGACTTCGAGTTTAGCTCGGAATTCCTCCGATCCGCGATTCTCCATTCCCCGTCATCGATCACGAGGCAAATAACCATCGTAACCGAAGCGTGCATAAATATTCCATCGCATAAATCTTCCGTATCGCTTCTTGGAACCATTTCCACCTTGATTGCCCGCCTTTGACGCGGCTGAGAACGCGATTACCTTAAAGCTCGAGGCAGCCTCGGTCTCCTCGCGCTGTGCATAGCTTCTACTCGCCGGGGTTGGCGAGAAACGGAATCGAATATCCGGCTTGAATCTCACCGAGACCTAATTATCGACCGTGTGAAAGGCCGGGATCCTCGTGAGCGTCGAACAACATTGATTTACGGACACGTCCCCAGCGAGTGGGATTCCTCGTACGTTGACTCACGGCTGCCAGTCGCACTAAATGCAGTCGCAACTTCGGCTGGCTCGGTTCCAGCAACGTATAACTGTATTCCGCCTCGATAGATTCGGTAATCGAGGTCAGTGTACCCCTTGCTTTGACGTATCTATTTGTAGAGTAATTTTAAAGTCAGCCTCTTTCGCGGAGTTTGGCCCGAGACACTGAGAGCCAGGAAGAATTTTCTAATAGGACTGTTCCTTTCAGACGATGGATAAATAGGTGATAGTCCGTGGTGGTGTATGTTAGATCGCGTTTCAAGCGACCTGTATTTTTACCCGGTTCGTTTAATTGATCTGACCTATCAATAGAGGGTCGGATGAGGGAACCAGGCTTTGTTCGGACGGTAACAAAAGAGGAACAATCCGGTGGAGACGTTGTGTAAGACGCGCAAGGGTGAACGCGATGAAAACAATCGTGGAAATAGTTCATTAAAATCTGGAGAATCGATAAATGGGTCACCGCAGGTCGTCGGGCAATATCTCACGTATCCACGACGAGTACTCGATCGTCAACTGGGTCATTCGACTGTAGCGAAAATGGGCGGCAAAAGTGACAGAGTATCTCGAGTCCACTCGGGAAATGTTTTTCCACGTTCCCAGGCCGTCGAACAACGCTTCACCATGACCAGCAAGCCACGGGAACGTTTCGATATATTTACACAACACCTACGCCGATGACCACAACAAACGAACCTAGCCAAACTACCTCCCACCGATAACACACCTAACGATCTCTATCAGAGTATATTAATCCGTCTTCCAAAGAAAATGTCGTCGAAAGCACAAGACGCCGCCTGTATTTACACTGTACATCACCAACGCGACAGCTTCGTCCCCAGAGAATTCAAACTCGAACAGCACCCTCCCTGTTTGAACCTCTGCCAACGATAAATTCATCTACCGATCATAGAGGATTCCTCTGTCACTCTTCCACATCTTTTCTATTACGGAGAAAAACAAAGAGAAATAAAAGGGGAAAAAACAAGAAGACCAACGCGATGTCCAGGTGCAGTCAAAGACTTACTTTGCTGATTGCGTTCGACGAGGTCCCGCGAAGAAACGCCGCGTCGATTCGCGAGGGTTAACGCCGGTCACAGTGAGAAGACTCGTCCTCACGAGGAACGGTACATCGAGCTGGACGTGGAACCGAAGCAAAGCAGAGCTGCACCGCGAAGCACTGTGTGTGTATCCCGCTCGTCGAGAGATCGCTTCGACGGGGTGGTGGTCCCGCGAATACTGAGCCTCCGGAGCTTCGTATCCTGGTCGATAAGCCACCCTCCGGGGCCACCCACTCGCGCTAAAGGTACGATCACACCTGCGCTAGGCTCACGTGGGCTCGCGTGCATTCACACTAAGCCCCGAACGCACCTTTAACCTTTCGCGTTGATTATCACCAGCGCGGGTACGCTGCAAGGTGTAGGTACGAAAGCGTGCGCGTGCGTGCGTCAGCGTGCGTGCGTTAAGTGTACACCTACTCCGAAACAAACGAGATTTCCAGCGATAGAACGTCGTTCCTCTCTCCGGGCTATTCTTTCTGTTTGCAGTGCAATTTGTCTGCTCGCGTCTGTTTGAGCACCAGTCGGCCACGCCACCACGCTGCCCTCCTCGTCTGTTTGCTTCCCTCTGTTGTCCGCTGTTTATTATGCGCCAGCCGGCCGAGCCGCGCCGATGCTCGTTATTACCTGCTGATGCGTTTTGCAGGGGATCTACAGTGCAACAAGTATACACGGACCATGCGATTTGGGTCTTTTGGGTCGCTGTTGCTGGGCTATGTCGCTGTGTCGCTGTCCCGATACCTAGCAATTTATAGGGATCCTCCTGTTATTTTTCACAGATTACATTGTCCAACAAATTTTAACTCTTTGTCTAATACATAATATCCATTAGGCGATTCTTGTAGAATCTACTTTACTCAGAAAAGAACAGAAAGTTCGAATTTTTCCATCGATCTTCGGTCGATCGGGGACTATATAAAGGGCGACATACCGATGCTCGATTCATTTGTCGATTTGACTTCAAAAGTATAACATTAAAATTTTTTCGAGTCCGCGAGGGGAGTGGATCCAAAGAGAGGTTGCAATGGACCACCCCACCCACGTTCCATCCCCTTAAATAATTTAATAATAATTTTCTTTTTCCAAGTCTAATTTATCTTTTTTTTTTAGCTTCTATTTATATTTTTTAACGGGTTTCAATTATTTTCTTTTTTTCAGACTTTATTTTCCCCTTCCTATTTATATTTATTTGAGAATTCGAATATTTCGTATAATATTCGAATGGATTGGCCACCGCACCCACGCCACACCCCCTTAAATAATTTAATAATAATTTTTCTTCTCGACGATCAACTATAACTATTCAGAAACACAAATAATAGATAAACCAGGAATAACACTCTTTTAAATGTAATTGAACATGACATTCCAGTAACAGGTTACTAAAATTATCTGCAGTTCCTTGTTTTAAAGGATAACATTCAATACAATGTTTAATATCTTTTACTATATTATTATTTCAGAATTATTTAAGAATCCGGGCAAAAATTTTTACCTCGTTTATTATCATCCCACATGGGTACGTGAAAAATATTTTCCATCGAAATTAAATTTTCCCCGTCCATTTTTAGATCACTTTCCACAAGCTTCATTTTTATTCAACATCAACGATGATTGGATCCCTGATATTATGTTGTGGAATTTCCTTTTCACCTCAACAGTCAGTACTGCGATCCGCTACGACCAAATTATCCTTACCCGTTTCGGGTAATATTAAATCCTTCGCATAAATTACACCGGGCGTGATCCTTTATTTATCACCATTATTTCATCGAAAGTCGTCCATCGTGCCAAGTGTATCGTTCCAAAAGCGATAGTTGAAAAGTTAGCGCGCGTGAATGAAAAATT
>NW_016907984.1:264545-269138 GCF_001483705.2 Eufriesea mexicana
AATTGACATTTACCATGGATGGATGACAGAGAGTGGTCGTTATGGTCGTTATTAGGGAGTTTAAGGAAAACATCGAAGTCGCCTTTGCTGGTTGATGCTTTGAGGTACGTCACTGCGAGTTACGATTCGTTGGTAAAAATAGTAAGTGGAGGCGAAGGTCTATGAATTCGAGGTTCTTTATTCTCCGCTTATAATACGCCAAAAAGAATATAGCGATGTTCTTTAAATAGACATAAATACAACATAAAATAATATCGAAGATAGTATAACATCAATTTAGGAATAAATAAATTTTTTATTCATCGATTCTTTTAATAAAGAATATTTATAAGCTTCATTTTTGTATAGTTTGATAAATATTTTGATAAGAGTATTTCGCTCCTTAGTTATTTATTTTATTTGTTCATTACTCTTAATTTTAATTTCAAATGCGACTTAAATTCTCTTTTACTATATTTTTCATTGAATTCGACTTTTGATTTGAAATCTAATTTTACGTAAAAATTCCTTATATTTCCCATTTCAAGACACTATCAACCCCAACCCTTATTATACTTTGCCATACTATTGCAATTTTCCCTATGTGATTACCAATCTCTATTTGTCAGCAAAGAGTGAGAGTGCCTGACCTAGTATACAGTTGATCACTGTGACTCACCCGCGAATCGAATCCTAGTAATCAAATCTTGCAATATTTAAATCAACACTTTCGATATCATTTCACGACGTAAATAATATCGAATTAATTATTCCAACTTCATTGAAACGATCACGACACAGGTACGAAATTAAAATTGGAAAATTAATTCCAATAAAATATGTTTTACAATTATGTCGGTGGAAAGACTGCATCACTTGTTTGTTGACGAATTGACAATTGAGAAATCGACGATGGATCAACGTTACTACGAAAAGTTACCAATAATAAGTAATTACTAATTACCAATAATAAAATGTTATTATTGGTTGTTCCACAAGGTTAATTACGAAATTAATTATTGCCGTTTAGCGCATCGCGTTAAGCTCCAATGAGGAGACCGCCAACCTTGCGGAGAAGGTCTCATCGATATTTTATCGATAGCGTAACACCTATACGCTGAACGCTCTAAAAATAATCACCCTGAATACTACGGACATTGTAAAATCTGCGTCTTATCCTGGACGTGCATGGAAAGTGTTCAGTCTGGAATCCGTCTAGGATTTCCGCGGAAAAAAATTTCCATCTCCATCAAATCGGAGCAGACATTATTTTCTTCTTCGTTATTAACGATCATTCCGTGGATACGTCTAATTAAAATTAATTACAATCGGAGAAATCAGCGAAAATTGCATAAGAGGTACTCGATTAGCAAAGGGCTCGAAGCATATGGTTCTTTAAAAGGAATTTTTAGATTTGTTATTACCACGATGTGGATTACTTTTATATCGCATGGTTCATTAAATTAATAGAGGGTGTAGGTAGCGATCACTGAAATTAGAGAACTGGAAATAATCAAGGGTTTTAATTGTAAATGGGTACTGTGGGATGTCGAATGAACTTTAATATTCGGTGAAATTAAATAATAATCCTGGATTTCTAAATATATCACTTTTTCAAGTAGTTTCGAAGAATGTCTGTGAACTTCCATGGCATCTCTGTTCTCAGATACAACTAATCTAACAATTTGAAATGTGGTATTTGCGAAAGTATATGTATCGTAGGTTCAAAGTATCAAAGCTTCGATTACTCTAGAAGTAATTACATTTTAAATAAATTGTTAAATTGAAGCTCGTTCGTTGGCAATCCTGAACCTAAAATAGATAAGAAATTCATTTTTCAATTCAATTTCGCGTAAAATTCATTTAACAAGAGATTCTTTCATTGTCAATATACTTTTGGACACGTTAAATTTTGATTTTTATTTCAAATCTATTTTCATAAGATATGAGAAACGCAAGATAGCGTAAAAATAATTGGTTTTTAATAGGTAAGAATAAAATTTCGTATCAGGAATGGAGAAAAGATCGTATTAGCATTTGAACAAAAATTATGACAAAGATAAATTATACTTTGACAGACATCGGTAACGTTAACGAATATTGATGGCTCCTACATGGCGCAAAGTAGAAAAGGGGATGCAATGCTAGGTACTTGAAAATATTATGAAATGGTTCGCCACTCGTTGCAAAAATGTCAGTGGTCGAGAAGAAAGGTTAAAGGTGCGCTAACGAGGAAAAGTACCCATGTAGTGCATAAATCGCGATACGATGGGCTAAGAATATTAAAGACCGTTAAACTACCTCCATTTCTTGATACTTTCATGTTATTAAATATTATTCTATTAGATATTAATTATTTCCCTTTATTTCCTTTTATTTAATGTATGCACGGATCGATCCTTTACGTCATGTCATAATAATTTAATGCACTTCCTATACTTTCAGCCATTTTAATTCGTATTTTATTGACTATTATCATTTATTAAAATCGATAGCTGCTTCGATTTATGAATTAAAAATGACACGTGTTACACCTTTGGGAACTGTATAATAATATTGGAGAAAATGGTATTTTATATATACATATTTCCAAGCTCAACGATTTATCTCAAAACAGAAAATTCTTCTAATATTTTTTTATTATTCAAATATTATTCTAAAATTATTCTATTTCTCGAGGGCCCAGGCGCAACAAATAAATTGCATACTCTATTAAAAAATAGAATCACTTAAAAGATTTATATTAGATTCAATACTTGACAGATGTATACAAATCGTATAAATACAGTCAGTGGTTTAATTTAACAAATTAAATTCAATTCATTTAGTCATCGTCAACTATTGACCCCTATATTATCACTACTATATCTGAAGGACCAATCACCTTTGTAGCTACCTTCATAATACTAAAATACTCATTTTAATCGAACATTAACGATTATCAAAAATGACACACGAAACCTCAAAATTTCCGAATAATATAAAATATTATTAAACATTATTAATATAACATATTCAGTATAATAAAATATTATTGACATAAAATATTCAGTAACTGTTCAACACGAATTTTAATCTGTAATATCCATTGGGTATTCTTCTAGAGTTTACTTTCTTGAGTAATGAAATGAAATGAAATTGCTCCATTACCTTCAGAATTCGAAAATTGTATTTTTCTTCTAAAAACGCAGTATTACATAATTCCCAGAAAATGAAGTATTACATGAAAAATAAGAACGGTAGGAGATTCATTCTTGTATTAAAAGTTAGGTGAGAGTATCCAGAGATTATCAAAGTCCATAATTATAATTAGTGATGCTTCTGAATAATTATAATTGGTCATCAAAGTTTAAATATAAGCTCCCGATCGAAGAGGATAAAGATTCAGCAGTGAAAAATTAACAAATTTCACAATATTTCTGATTAATCTTTTAACTTTTATAATCGATTTGTAAAGATACGCCGCTGTAAAACTTTCTAATATAATTTTTGGGAATACATTTCGTGTCAATTAATTACTTATTAACTGTTTAAATTATTGCAGACGATACTAATAATTTTTGATTAATTACTATCATTTATGCGATTAAATTATGAATTTCAGCTCACATGATAAAAACAATATCCTTGGGCATGTTCACATGTCATTTTTGTATATATTTCACTTCTAGTTTTGTTCATAATTAAATATTTTAACAAACAAACATTCCGATAAACGGGTTAAAATAATTTTCAATAATAAACTAATTGCCATCAAATTACGTATGAAAATTGCACAGGAATGTTGTCCAAAATTCCAGCTTTGTGTTGCATCTATAAAAGTTAAAAAATTAATCACAGAAATTGTGTAATTTGTTAATTTTCCACTGTTGAATCGATTTATTAAAATGTATTAAGAGCCATACGTTTTTCACCCTGCATTTATAGAATTCTTTGAAAGTATGTTCAATAAAGGTGGTCATAATGCTCATGTATCAAATTCTGTAACTAATATATAATATATATTATTATCTATTACATTTTTATAGTTAATTTTATTACTTTACAACGTTTTTGTAGTGGAAATTAAGCATTCTTTAACGTTTCATTTACGTAACAAAAACATATTTGTATTTGCTTCATTAATTAACATATTAATAAACATATTAATAAATATAAGAGACATCGTTTGATATTCTACATCGATACTTTAACATATGGCTATTTCAAAGATGAAGTATTTTCCCGCATCAGCAATGCATAGCTTGGACAACTGCCGCCACCTTGCAGTCGACGCCGCAACGAACATACCGGTAACACATGGCGGAATATTTTCGCGCGTAAAGATGAGGCTTTCTATGTCTCGACGAAACATTTCCCGAAGTCGTGTTATTAATGATAGACGCTTTAATTGTGGCAATCAGTGAAATATTTATTGAAGAACAATAATGCTCAGTGTCAGTTGATATTTTGGAACATTGGAAGTATAGGTTACGTTCGCAACATTATCGAAATATTTACCAATAGGTCACAGAACAAGTTCAAGGAATTGTGACAAATTTATCAAGATCAGGATATCTAACTATGAACCTGTGTTTGGTGGTAATATACCATATGTGGAAAGAAGTGAAGTAA
>NW_016907985.1:0-42306 GCF_001483705.2 Eufriesea mexicana
CTAACGAAAGTGCATGTTCGTTTCAATATTCTCTATCTTCTCGAGACTCGTTCTCGTTATCTGCTCATTCGAAAATTCGATTGATGGATATTTTACCAAAATATGTATCTAAATACATCTTGTGTGTAGGGTATTGAACGATAGAATCGATAGAAACTATCAAGATACAATAAAGGTGATTAAGGTAATTAATCCAGAATAATTCATGCATTTTAAGCGAAGGTTCCACAGTATTTAATTAAATTTAAACAATCTCCCACTATATACGTTACAATTAAAATGTCATTAATTCTCCAAATGTAATTAATTTCTCCAGCCCACCTTGTCCTTCTTATTATTGTAGGATACCAAAAGAAATCGCGAATCGGCTATTGCCAAGAAAAACAAATTGCAAACCGATCGATGTCTTCTAGAAGCAAATCGAAAAATTATTCTATATAACAAAATTAAGTTGCGTGAATCCCCAACGGGGAGGTGAAGCGTAGGTTAAGGAAAGCATAAAAGCGTGGTCCTTACAAGCAAAACAGAGTCCTTAGAAATCGGTTGTGACCAGCACAAGCGTGAGTAGCTTGGTGTTGGAAAAAGCGTTTTAACCCTTTGACTATGGCAGACTTTGAAACTCATCGGTCGTGCCACAGGGTAGGAATTCATTTACAATGTCCTTCGAGAACGGTAAAATTTTGGGTAGAGATGCGCCCTCCGTATCACAAAAGACAAAAGCAAAATTTCTGAGCGCGTATATGCGTCCACAGTAGCTGTTCCCACGCGTCGCGAATGTATCGAACTTATTTCCTTCTTATGAACGCGTGGGGTGCTCTAGACGTTTTACAGTCTAGAGCTGTTAATGTTGTTTGGTAGCCCGAATGTTAATCTGCTTTTTCCTTACTCCTTTCCCCGGAGTCGCGATGAAGTAAAAGGTTTTATCGTGGTAGCTTGAGACTTTGATTGTGACTCTTTGAAGGTTGGAATTTGACTGTTTGAAAGTTGGAATTTGACTGTTTGAAAGTTGGAATTTGACTGTTTGAAGGTTGGAATTTGACTGTTTGACCTTTTTGCGCTAGTCAGTGCCTCTTCTTGGCATGTCGATGATGCGCGCTGATTGGTTGTTTAGAAAAATGTTAATTTCCTAATTAGTGGCATCCTAAGTATCGTGATCACGCCTACCATGCGCCCTTGGCGCGCCTTCTCCTGCAAGGGTGGGATGACACTTGAGCAGGCGTGAGGTCATGGGTTTTTCTCAAGGGTTACGGTATTCGTCCAGGTCCAATTTGTCTGTAGTTTGTTACCCTTAGCTGAACTTCGGGATGACCCTTCAGAATTACCGAGGTTTATAACACGTCCTTTGGCTATTGAGCCAAGGCGAAATGAAGATTCGAAAGAATATCAGTTTCATTGCCCCCAATATACCTAGAGCCCAACTCTAAAATAGTCTGTCTTTCCGATCGTGTTATAAACCTTAGAAATACCAACCTCACGGCTTATTTAGCGATGTCAAGGTGGGATACTCCATATACGCCGCGTAACAGTAGCCAAGGGGTTAAAAGAGTGTGTCCTTGTGTGTTTTCATTTCGTTAACTCGGTCTTCATTTCCTGAGTTAAATCAGTTTACGAGTTTCGAGTTTGTGTTATCGTGTCCTTGCTCTTTCGATAATTTTGGTGTCTCGAGTATTCGCCATCCTACAGTATTATTTCAATGTCTACGTTGAATATTATATTTATAATCGCAGTATTAAATATCAGATACAGGATGAGAAGTCGGTAGTTGAACACTCGAGTTTCATCTCGAATCGTCTTGAATCGGCTTTAGACTGTTTGGAGAGGTATTACGTTCACGTATTTCTCGCACACGCTCGTCTTTCTTTATCAACGCTATACTCTCGTTGATTTTCGAAAATTATCACGATGCAGCATTTTGGTTAAATCGTTCTGCCACGTTATCACGTAGACATTATATCGTTGCTGCGGTAAAATGACGTTACATCGGTTCAGATACGCGTATGCCTCTACGTGTGTACTTGCACGACAAGATTTGATATCCGTGCGAGAATTTAATGAAACTGAGATTAGTGCAGCAGAGGTACTCTACGGTGCTGTTTTCGTAGAATTAATTTATCGAATTAATTTTCAATTTTCTATTATCCTAAATAGCTACAGGAGTAACACTAGTCTCGTGTCTCAAATATAAATTTGCTATTTTGCATGAACGTTTTCGTTTAATTCTAAAACATTGTGGGCTGTATTTACCTACAATGAGATTCATATACTGTCGCATTTTCAACTCATAAACAGGCAAAATGGTTGTTAGCAGGATATTAAAAATTTCTCTTCGCACGTGTTATTTCTCATTATATTTGACACGAGCTTAATAATCAAATGCACCGTCGAGAGATAGATATTTATCGTAGAGAAACTTGGATGGTAACTCTGAAATATCTTTAAGAATGTCTGCTGAAATTTGGGGAGTTGAACGGATACGAAAAAGATGGAAGTTTGAAATATTTCTTAATTTTCATTGATAAAGCATGAAACAGGTGAAAGATATAATAGAGGAATAAAATATCAGCCATCATTTCGCAATGCCTAAGATAGCTCTTTTAAATCTCTGACTCTCGTTCTACTTGTTATAAATTCAAAAGACACGGTAGGACCTCTTTTATCATCCAACGAAATTCCGCAGTTTCCTGCAATTTACGCGTAAACACTTTCTCGCCATGAGGGAGAAAGGATGATTTAGATTGTCGATTGACCCGGTTGTACGGGCGAACAATTTGTGGTGTTTCTAACAAAATCAATGCGACTGAATCTTCGAAGGCTGGACAACAGCCAGATACCAATGTCGTCTCAGAGAGGACGCTGAACCGTCGCTTCGACTCCTCACTCTGCAAATTTACCAGGCCTTTTACACGTTTCTGGATAAAAAGCGCCAGGAATCCAGCCAAACAGATCGGTAACGATTCGGGAATGGAAAAACAATGGTACAAAGGGAAGGCGCAATGGCACCCCGACCGACTGGGAATTTTTATCGACGCATTGGTTGGCAAGCGACTTGCTTTTTACACCTTGTCGAACGTGCCTCCCTTGCACCGTGATTGCACTCTGATTACACTGTGATTACACTCTGATTCCGGAACTAATTTCCTGGGGTCAAAGACGACTTTTCCGCACGAATTTCAACTGCATCCCGTACATTTAAAGTCTTTATCCTTCTTATTATTATTTGGGAAATCTTCAGATCGGATATATTTTGAAAATAAAAGGACAGCATTCTAGAAATTGAGGTTTTTGGATGCTCGTTCGATAATTACTGCTCGATGTTTGGTAGCTCTCGTTACGAGAAGATGCAGATTTTACAGAAATTAGAAAGGGAAGAGAGGAATAAGGGATGCAGCAGAGATTAAAGTATAACTGAAGAATAAACAAGTATAATAAAAATACTGTTTGAAAGATACACAGGACAAATTTTTACCCGAGTTTCTGCGGAAAATAATTTATTTTTAATTTGGAACACGAAGTAAACAAAGGATGCTAAGGAAGAAAAGACGTAACTCATATGAGTTTCATATCGATGCATCGAACCTCGAAGCAAGATATTTTCGGACTTATAATAGCAGCTAGTATTGGATGCTCGAACCGACCATGAATCCTTATATGAAATTTAACGTCAGTCGAGGAACTCCGGTTGAAAGGGCGCAAGAAATAGTAGGAGGAAGATCTGCTTGTATTTGAAAATGGCCTCGATATAATAAGAAACTCTGAATAATGCTTGGTTATATTTCTCGAGGTATCCCGCTGGTCGAAACTCATTCGTGGGTTTGCCCAGCCTCTCTCTCATCTCGAGTTCTCTTTTCTTAGTCTCTTCGAGAAACGCGATTTGTCGAATAAGGCCCAAACTGCTCTCTACCAACGTCGAGAAATGGGATTTTTTCTTGCAATTAGGCCAAATGAAAGGAGAAACTATCACGCGATTTTGTTATCTCATTCCTTTCACAGTTTCTATTTCCTTTCTTTATAATTTTCTCTCACATTTTCGTCCTTTCATATTTCCTCTCACTTGCTTTCCTTTCCTTTCGATACACGAAGATTAAATTATTTTAATCACACTCTCAATAAGGATAGAAAGGTTATGGTATTATAATTATTCGTACAATTTGTGAAACGAGTAAATTGATTCTAAAAATTTCATCACTTTCGCTATATTTAAATATATTTAAAGGAGGCTTTAATTATTATTTCCATCACGTTGGAGTCATGAAAATTTATTCGAAAAATGTGCGATGGACGGAAGAAAGTTGGCTTAAATGAAACTAAACTTCTGGTACACCCGATACATAGCAGATGGGAATATGTGGACGGGCATGAGGAACAAAGTGATAATATTTGATCGAATGATACGATGATCGGACACTACCAGAGCAAATAAAGCTTTAAAATTATATCAAAAGTAAATAGCTGGTTACCAGGCAGAAGTTCCGTTTTCCCTGCACCGATTGGTCCTCTGTCAAATGAAATTTCGTATTATTTACAGCTGAGCAGGTTGCTACAGTTAACATCAACACGAAATAACGCTCGGCTATGATGAACGTTGTCTATCAAAATGTTTACATCTAACACAGGCAGCGTGTAAATAGACGTCTATAAATTACCATTTACGCGTTACGCTTTTCCATATTTACCATTGACATACAGATCTTTCGGTTGACACGAGTTTGGAAATATTTATCGCGTAAACGGTTCGAAAGGGATCGAATCGATTTCGACAGTTGGACTCGTTACCGTGTGCTGATTGCGAAAATTGAAAAATTACAGTCCAAGAATATTTTACATGCCTTAAATATACTGGACCTGGAACACCGAGTTAAATAATTCGTCGATCTTCCAATTAAAACTGTACCAGTCTGAAAAATAAAATTTACAATTTACTCGAGCCCTTTTCAGTTTGCTGTCTAGGAAAATCACGCATCATTTCTATGACAAAGTACACGATTTAGCCTGGTAACGATCGTAGCATAGATACAGGCAATGCTACTGGTTACTCTGCGTAATGAAATTGTTATCGTGTTAGAAGAGAGACTGTATCAATCAGAATCACCAGTGTAGTTTCGTCGAAACGAAACAACGTAGGCGTTGGTTACCGATCAGCGACATTTGCCGTAGCGACGGGTAACCGCAGAAATCTAATCATTGACTATTCCATTTTCCAATCGGAGGCTGAAAACACATGTACTACGATATCGAGTTGCTGCTTCAGGGACCTCTAGCGATGTCCCAGGATGATTCGGCAACGAAGAAACAAAGACAGCGATGCTATCTGATGGAAAGCATGGGAGAAAGGGGATGACGAGAAAGAAGAATCGATAGGACAGTGGTGGACTTGGATAAAGAAGGAGACAAAGAGCGAAACGGAGAAAGGAGAGGTCATATTACTAGAACAGGATATCGGCTGCGAGATATCGAGAACGGTAGCTCGTAGACCTTCGAAGCTCGAAGCGATGTACAGTGATATCGGTGCAACCTCAGGGGACTATGGGGGAGGTCAGCATGGCTAATGGGTATGTCATTTCGCGAATCTACGGGCACGTAAAACCGAGAACTCTTTCGGTTGTATTCCAATTCCCGTGATGTCCCATTTCATCCGGCACTCTTGTAAAACGATTCGCTTTAGACCTATCTTAGGAAGCCGAGTTTCCCTAATCGGACCAAGTTTTGCATTTTCCAGCTGATCGTCGTATATAGAACTTTGAGGTTACGTTTGCTAGATTGCCGATATGGCCTTATATTCTGGAACAGGATTACACGTAAAGCCTCGTAGAGGAAAATGAGCGAGTATAGTTTACTGACTAGGTAAAAATGATCTTTAACCCTCTATGGGCCTGTGTAACTTTCAAGTTACATGCTAACTGCATTCAACGTTATCGTCTTGCTCACCCCAGTTCGCGATTTTTCTTTCGATATATTTATAATTATTTTTACAATACCTCCCGTGATTCCATTTTTCAAAATTCTAATTCTATTTCATTTATCGGTTATTCGATCGTGATAGGTTAGGTCCTCTATGGCCCGCTATCACCTTTTCTCCACAAGATGGCGTGGAAAATTGTCTTGTCTATCTATTGCGCATTATCTTGGCACAATAGTAGAACCGTTGTTAATTCAAGTTTTCAACACGAATTCGTTATAATAAAATTGTCAAAATTGAATTTATTGGTTGATATTTGTTAATTTTATGTTACATACAATTCTTATAGCGAAGAAAAATATATATTCGGTGCATAGAGGGTTAAACGTGGGAGATTTAAGCGAGACTTGGAAGTTACTCGAGATATTGATGCAGGATCGTTTTTAGATGGTTTGACTTAGGATAGTATTATTGGTTTCTTAATAGAATAAAATAAGCTTGTAAATAGAATGACGGTGACGACTGGCTATGAAAGAAGAGAGATTCGCGAATAACTAAAAACTATCGATCGACTGTAACCACTAGAGGTGATTATCCCATCTGTAAGGAACAACCCTTCAACGTTGACCTTCTCAACCCTCCAGTGGTTAAACACAGTATCGGTGGAGGTGGAACAGAGGCGGTCATTACGGTCCCACGAGACGCAGTTTTTCTCGAGTGGAAAGTGCAGCTCCCGACGATTACAGGATCGAACGCAAAGCCGTCGAACGGGTTTTCAGGTTTAACGGACACGTCCCTCGATTCCCGCCGTGCTGTTTCGCTGGAATCTCGGTCTTTTCTCTGCTCCCTCTTCTCCTTCTTCGGGATTGAAACACTCTTCGCATTTTCGAGGTTTCCAGCGTAGACTGCGGAACGGCGGAGGCTCGAGCTGTAATTCAACCAAAGTTCCCTAATTAATCAGGCTCCCAATTAGTCGAAGTAACGAAGGTCCGATGGTTATAACGTTGAGGAAAGAGAAGGGCAATCGGTAGAAAGAGATGGAAGAGGCGGGATAGTTGGAAAGGAGAAGAAAAGGGGTTGTTGCGGAGGGGCAGAGGCAGGGCAAGGGGAGAAAGAGAAACGTAGGAAATTGGAGAGTGGTAGTACCGGTGAGTCACGTCGAAGTCGATCGACAAACGGGTTGTGCCCGATTTCCCTCGAAATTACGTTCTGCGTCCTAATTCGACGCGCAACGGGGCGAAAGAGGCCGAACTCGGAGAAAAAGCGGCGGAAACAGTCGTCGACCCGCATCGATAGCTTCCCTTTAACCCGCGAGAAAGCTCGTCGTTAAATACAGATCGCTTGCGTTTTCTCTATTCTTGCGTGATTTTTAAATCCCCTCGCATCGTGCGAATTTTCGCCTGGCAAATTAGCCAATTCTGATTTATCGTCGCGTTTTCGACATATCGATGGTCTTCGCGTTTTATGGTCGACGCGTATCGATGGAAAATGCTTTTGTATCGATGATTTTATCAACGAACGCGTTATTTTTGTTCGAAATTTTCTATGATTATTTTTGCGCTCCGTGTTTCGTGAATCGACGCTTTTGTTCAACTTGTCACCTGCTATACGAATATTTTACCGGTACCACGGAATGCTAAATAATAATGCAGATTTGATTTACAGACGTTGGAGGAGACAGGAGCTGATCATTTTTATGGAGATTGCGCGATTTATGACGTCGCTTAACGAACAATGCGAAGATTTATTAAGTGTTATTTAATTCTTTTATCGCGAACGGCGACTTTCAATTGTTGCCTTTACAAAGGATCGTGGCTCTATAAAGGAAGAAAAATTAAATAATATCTTGAAAAGATAGAAATACGAATCTATAGGATTACTCCAGCTCTATCGTATAATCGAATCTATGTTCGATTAAATTTCAATTTTCGCTCTCACAACAGATCCGAGAAATAATTCATCCTGATCAAATGGGAAAATCAATTTTAGCAGCTGCGCGATGGAATTTTCAGAATTTTCCTTTTATTTATTTCCTAATTAATACGCGAAAAAGTATTTACCAGATTCGCGAGTAATTTACTTTTCGTGTTTGCTGACCCATTTTCGGAACTAGTATATTAAATATGAAAGGAGCAACGACCTCACGCGCGTTTCTGCCTTGAAAAGTAAGCGATGAAGAAAGCATTATATTGCGTAAAAGCGTGTTGCTTAGAAGAACGTCCGCGAAAGTGAATTTAGAGTGTTCCTGTTTAATTTTCCGAGACTTAAAAGAACTGTCAGAAAGTTTATGAAGTTTACTCTCGCCGTTTCGTTACATTTTCTTCCCCTTTATGGTTGCATTATGTTTGCTTCCAAATGTATGTCGAAGACAAATAGTAATATGTCGTCTGTGTTTGTCGACGATGTTTAAACGACCAGTTTGACTCGGACAACTTTAGAATACGAGCATCTTGGAAAATGCTTATATGGATTGTCCTGTTTTCTTCAACGATTTCAACAAGCACGCTGTTCATATGTAGCAGCTCAATACAGTCGTCTTCGTGATCAAATCTACCTTATTCTTAAAATAAGTAAATCAGCATGTAAGAAAGTAATAACAATATTCCAGAACATGGCGAGTTGTACATACTAATACGAAACCAATCCAATATATTCGACATTTAGCAGAATATTTACACACACCAAGAGTTTACTTTGAATCTTCGTATTAATCGGAACACACGAAATGGAAAGAACTTCTCTGGAATAATTTCAACAATTATTCAAAATTGATCGAAATTTTATTCTGTAAGGTAACCTCCTGTATCAGGTACACATTTGTGTGGATAGAAATGTACACCGATATCTTCTATGTTTTTTAACAGTTAACACACTGGTATATTTAGATAAAAATATTTAAATAACGAAAACAACTCGTGATAAACTATTTTAAATAGTTTCTCTCTCTCTTATTGATTGTTACATACCCATGTTTCCTCTCTGACGATTCTCGCATAATTGTTTTATTCTGGCATATTCTTCTGAACATTTTTGCAAGCATCATTCATAATAAACTGTATTCGCACAGTCTCACTTATTCAACCTCATTCGCATTCACACATATAAAACCAACACTCGCAATTTCTACGTATTCGATTGCATAATGAAAAATCTTTGGAAAGGAAAGAGGAAAGGAGTCGTGTTCTAATCTTCATTGATAGCTGTTGGACACAGCTGCTCTAGGGAACTAGGGGTTAGTACCCATTCACGTAGTTGACCGTATCGAAACGAGTTTTCTCCTTCGTTGAAAGACCGTGTTAACGTCTTCCACTTTTCCCTTTCGTCTCCTCATTTCTATTTTCTTGGATAGAAAGCAGATGCATTTAATACGCGAGTACGAGTAACGTTTCAGATCGCATTTTCAAATATAACAAATTCCAGCTATCTTCCGTTTCGTGATCTAGTAAGGGGGTATTCGCATGCGGGCTGTCGCTCGAACTTTCTGTTTCTGAATACTTATCGGCGATCATTTTTATTACGTTGCGGGGGGTTATCTGCTTCTCCTCGGGCTGCCGTGAGACACATACGAAATTATTTCTCGTTCCAGGACGTCGGCAATGTCCGTCGGGAGAAAAATTTTCTCCACGATAACCGCCCGAGTTCCGAAAGATCGGGAACCCATGCGGGGAACTGCTTTTCCATGGTCTCAGCGAATTTTCTGAAACACCGACAGTTGCGCCGGGATCGATGATCCGGCTGATATCCGAGATAACTTTCTTAACCTCGTAATTTTCTAAACGCCAGACTGATATCTGGTGTGTAAGTGTATACGTATGGGATGCAATTCGAACAGCGAGATTCTGGAAACTTTACTTGCAGAATTCCGCGAGTTAATTGTAGGAGTATAATGTAATTTGTATTAAAATTTACCTAAATTTCTTCGTTCAACTAATTTGAAAGCCAATTTCCTTTAGGATTACTAGGTATTCTCCATGATGTTTAATAATGTAACGTTGCTAGTGGCATTTGGAATATTACATAGTTATGAAGACCTGTTTAACATAGAATACCAAGTTAGGGGTATTAGCAATTCGAAGTCGTGCACTCGACCTGGTAATAAATATCTAATTTGTAAAATTCATGTACGTGGTCATCCGTCTATCTGCATGCACTACAGATGATACCCTAAACGCCTAAGCCGAACCCGATTCCGCTCTTAACCCTTTGCACTCGGTGATTATTTTGGTTACAGTGAAATAGCAATTTAATGGCTTTCTGCTGCAACGTAGAGGATATTTTTGAAACGGTAAATAAGGAATCGGTTATAAATTATGACTTAAAATTATTTTATTTCCACATTCCATGCAATCTTAGGCTATTTTAGATTTGATATGTTAATTAACATGGATCCTCGAAATTTGATTAAACGGTGACTTAGGCTCACCTCTCGAGTGGAAAGGGTTAATACTGTTTCCTTTGTTGGAGTTCTTCCCAGCTCACAATACTACGTTGATATTGTACATCGTCACTAGGTCGTTCTTCCTTCACGATGATTAGTGATGGACGGTTCTTTCAGGAGATTATGTTTGGTTTCGAAATAGTAAGTAGACTGTTTGCCTATTTTGCTATCACGTGTTTTTATATTCTACGAGCTAATAGGTCTAGCCTACCCTTGGTATGGCTATGTAATTTGTAAGGGTAGGGATTGCAAATGGAAAAACGAACTGAATTATTGCCTTATACTTCAGATACTTTTGACGTATACGATGGTCAAGCGTCAAGGTGTCATGGTGTTTTACCTGGGTACAGGGTCAGCAATATGATTTTTCCTGATGTGTAATAATGCTGCCGAAACGGTATTTCAAGGATTAACAAATGTATGTAGGATCGCGTTTGGGTGGATTGGCTAAAATAGCGTTGTTTGCTTCTTAATAGAATATCATAAGCTGATACATAGAGTATTGGCTAAGAGAGCTTTGCTATGGGCACTCTTGACTTGGAATTCTTACTGACATACTGGCACACTGTTAGAGACTAGCTTGAAAACTCTTAAAGACTTAGAGATTCCTGGAAACTGACTCGCCCACGCCCTTGCACCCTTGTTCAAATCATTCTGTCCTTTTCCATACCCAGGATTTCGTTTCCAATCATGCCCCTTTCCCACGCAAGCTCGGTGGGCCAGGTACTTCAGTCACTCTGGACGCACCTCTAAACTTTCAATTGACTATATCGTAAATATTCTTTGCAGTCAATCCTCTTGCACACAGTCACTTTCATTCTAAGCCCATACACACTTGACATTCTTCCAGGGCCGTACTTACTCCAATCCCACATGTATAGATAGATATTTTATAAGTTCTAAGAATAAATGTCAAATTGTTATTTAATAAATAATCCGACTATGAATTTCCTTTGAATAGAAGATTCAGCTTGTCTTCTTAAATCAATTCCTTACCTCGAGCATCGCTATTATAACGTTTTCATCTTTCTTCGTCACATTTAATCGTAGTCTAAGAATCTCTGGTCATAAAGAGGGTTCTTTTAAAATGGAAATGAGCGGTCTTCAATCATGTTAATCGCACTTACGGGCAGTGACATTTTTAAGAATCAAACTATTTTACAGTATAATCGTAAAGATTCATTATCGCGGCACTTTGAACGTTCTACTTCTTCTAGATAGAGGGAACAACTTTCCACGGGGCTAAAGCTTTTCTTCAAGAATCTATTACCGAGCTATCAAAAGTTTTTCACCCGTTTAAGCTGTTCGGTTTCTCCTCGCTGTGGTATAGCAAGAACGTAACAAGTCGATAATTGGAGAAGCTTACCGAATGTCGAGATTTTGTTGCGATGAATTCTTGCCCGACCCAACCAGCGCTGTTGACCAACTTCTACAGTCACAGTGATTATTTCAGATTCATGCATTATTCCACAAGCCATTGCATAAATAAACGTTAACAATTATTTCGATATTTTTGACTGAAATTGAAGGTTAGCCGACAATCATTTGCTGTAGCTTAAATTTTCATTAAATACTGCAGCATTTTAAACGTTAGAATCTTGAGAGGTCCCTTCATGCAGTGAGTTTATTCATTCGTAAATGTAAAACAGTTTTAGACTCCCATTACCAATTCTTACATTTTTACATTTTTAAATGTTGTGGAATTTTCGAGTATCGTGTATTAATATTTAAAATGCTTTTCAGAAAGTTTGTAATCTTTTTCCTCGAAATGAACATTATACTTCGCGATGGATTAAATCTAAAGATTCTTTTATTCGTGATTAGAGGATTTGCATTTAAAAATTTGTCTTCCTTTTTTGTAAGTATGTCAGTTGCATTGCACGTTATAATAATTTCGGGATATTGGAATTATTATATTGTCACGTTATTGGCAAGATTTAAAATGTAAAGTAGCTTTGAAAAATGTCAAAATTTATCGATAAGATCTATAAGTATTCGTGTTCGCTTCGCGCGATTAATTTCTCAAATTTTCCACTTTAGTCTCGTCGTCATTATGCGACAGATTATCGTTGCACGGGATGCGCGTGGTTCTCGTAATTACCGTCAATTTTAATCGAATTTTCGGACCGCGAATCGAAAACTGATAATGAACTTTTTGCCACGACGATAATAACTCCGCTCTTGTTCGTCGTATTCGATGAAATCACGAGTTATAGAATTTTCTCGTCCCGGTAACGAAATTCTGAATGTAATTACACCTTTACGAACTTGCGAAAATGGCCACAGAGAGGAGCACACCATCGCATTTATTTTTCAACTATCCCTCAAGTAATCGTTGCTTTTAATAACCATTGTGCTTCATATTCTCAGCATAATAGGGGTTAATTGCTCGGTGACGTTTGGTCAAATTACGACAAGTGTTTCGTTGCAAAATAATTATGAAGGAGTATTGAAAAGATATAAAATGGAATATTCTTTGCATTAATTTCTACGACAAATATGATCTTATTTCTGCTAACAGAGTTCATACATCGAGGATGTCTTATCCTGAAAGTATTCAATTCTATTAACCCATTGCACTCGACCTTTTGGCGAGAGAAGAGTAGAAAATCGAAGATTCTTTATTAAAAAACTGACAATACTTTTTTGAGCAGTAAATAAAGAATTTTATAATAATAGAATTGTAGAATTATTTGATTTCGATACCTGGCACACTGTTACATTACATTAAATTTGATACATTAATTAATATCGATCTTCCAAATTTTATGAAATGCTGACTGAGGGTCACCTCTCGAGTGCAAAGGGTTAACTTGAACATTGTAGCACGAAGACAGCCGTATGCCGAACTTATCGAGATACTGAGCACTTGGGTTGTGTAATAAGGAGCAGTTTTATTTATATTCATTTTATTACACTGATGATTATGATTTGAATGATTGATGTATATGTATGTTTTTGGTATATCATCTTCGCCTTTCATTTTACGTTTTATGTGGTGTTTTCACCTTCTGTCTTACGTCTTCTGATGTGTATTAATTGACTTCCAGTTTTCGTCTGTGTTGATGCCTTCAAACTCTACTAACATCCGTCTTGTCTAGTCTGTTTGGTGTCTGCTTACAGTTTGTGTTGATTGGTTCAGATTGGTTGAGGATGGAAAAAAGTTAGAGTTTCTGATTGGACGGGGTGCCTTAGAAGGATCTTTGGTTTAAGAACAGGAAAATGTCAGGGAAGATTTTCTTCCGTATTGTTTTGGTCAAGATTTATGCGTGAATGTCTGTTTAACGTTTCGGTGGGTCAGTCACACGTGGTGCAATGTTGTTTGTAGTCTGTGTCTTTGAGTGGGTTATAATTCTTAATCCTGAAGAAGGACGGTACAGCACGTCTAACTTCCGTTATTGCCATCGCAACAAACGTTAATATGATATTTTTGAAATTTAATCTGTTAAGATTGCTTAATACTTTGCTGAATATTTCTCTAGCAGAAGAAGAGACAAGAGAAAATCTCATTTCGAGTATATCAAATTTATGAATGTTTCTACTTGACATTTATTTTCTATCAACCGCTCCATCGCCGTGTTTCCTTGTAATCCATACGATACTTGGATGCACTCGTTTAATCACTTTCACCCTCCGAGAACGTTCGAAATGACATCTCCTTTAATTCTCTGTTGTCCGGAGCTCGCGATCCACGGAGAATCTCATTGTTACGCGGTGCTATTGTTAAAAATTTTGCGATAAATCCTTCGACGTCGCGTTCTTCCATTTAAAAGCAGTAATACTCGGAGAACGTGTTTGCGTTCTAAACGGCAACTGGTCCATTTTCTCGCCGCGTTCTTTAGGTAATGCGCGATTTAAAAATCGAGCTCGGGCATGATGCAGATTCATACAGGTACAGCTCGTCGCTAAACCAGCGATCCCCTTTTGTCGGAGGAATCCCAAGGCGTCTTCTCATCCCTTATTCACCTGCGGTCGAGCGTAGCTTTCCAGAACCATGAAGGGGGATGGCCTTTCGAAAATCCCTGCCGCCTGGTCCGCCGATGGAAACGCGTGCTTATTACGTGCGCTGAAAATAAACAAAGCGGTGCCATTTTTAAAGCCCCGTACCGCGATCTCGACCAGAAGAATACAGGGGAAATCTGCGGCGGCTGCGGATTCGTACAAGTTCTTCGGTACTTTGGAATTTTTTGTTTTCAGATTCGAGACGTGGGTTCGGGGAAAATAGTTTCGGGCGGCGAGATCCGGATTTGGGGTTAGAAGCTTCTTGAAAGGATCAACGTTTTCCGTGATACGTGACATATAAAGTTTCTTCTTTATAGAATTCCGAGGTAAAATAAAAAGAAAAGGATAGAGATAAAAAATGAGGGAAAAGTATTGGGAACGCGTGACAATGGTGAAGTAGAGAGTTTAAGTAATGTTTTCAACGTTTCAATTTTTTTCCCGCATTCGTGTTGCTCGAAAGCTTTGCATCGCGTAAGAACGCTAGCGCGAAATACTCGGACAGGTCGTAAACAACGCGAGTGTTCGTTTTTACGTCCGTAATTTGCGAACAGAATAAAACATAGATAACGCCAAACTGAGGGATTACACTGGGAAAGAAAGAAAATTATCGTTTTCACGGAATAGCAAGGGAAGATTAAACGATGCGAGATAGCACGTGTGTGTACATACCTGTGAATTTAATGACAGGAATTTTGCATCAATATTCGGTGATTTTCGGTAGTACGATTCGACGGTTCTATAGCGTTATTATTTTGTCTTTAAATTCCAATTAATATACCTCGAATATTCTGTTATTTGATTCGAAAACGGACTGTAAATCGCGTAGAAAATTTTTGACAACGCGTGTGGGAATACAATTTTTAATTTAGCAATTGTTATAAGATTGCTTTGAAAGTTAAATAGAGATTTCGAAAATTTGAATAATTTATCGTTTAATCCGTTTCAGGTTTGGTTTCATCTCATCTTTAGCCTTGGGGTAAGGTAGAGGAATCAGAAATGTTCGACTATCTCGCACAGTTATTTTAAATTTTCTTTCCCGGAATATTTCATCGACGATTCTATGTATATTTGCAGTGGAACTTTTCCTCTGTTCATACTCCTCGAGGACGCCGGATTTTCGCATAATTTGTAGGTGAAGATGTGTGGTTTCCAGTCTGCTTGTATTTTCGATCTATTTTAATTCTTCGCGCTTCTGGAATAAAGTTTGATAAATCTTTCATCGTATCGATGATTATGGAATATCCGCATTTCATCGCAATCTAAAATTGAATCGTTCTCCTTTTGCCTGGAAATAGGAGTTCCAGTACAAATATCTTCGAAAATTTTTAATACCATACCTTTGCATCTCTTTCTTGTAGAATATGTTTTTCTTTTCATCTTTTCACCTGGCAACAGAATAATGCGGAGCATGCGATTGTGAAACATAAATTACTTAGCAAGAGAATTACTTTAATCCATAGTCAGCGGGCTAAGAAGCTTGGAACAAATGTAGAGCACAAAACACGGTACAGAATCTCATAAAGAAATCTTTTTATATTATAATCGGTGAGAAATTTTAAATAACAAAATAAAATATTCAAAAATTCTCTCCCGATATTTAGATTCCAATACCTATTAAATCGATACTCCAGTTTCAAGATAATTACAAAAGATTCAAAATTACCGAAATATATGTAACAAGAATTCGTCTATTTTTCTCTTCATCATCTATCTATTTCGTCTTTGAACAAAAGCCGCGTTATATTCGGCGTAGAATAAATATACCGTCAGATGGTCAGAAATAGATCGCGATAAAGAGGATGCACAGATTCTGATGAAAGAAAACTGAGATCGGTTCACGAGAGAATTCTTAAAACGCGAAAGTCGCGCAAGGGTGTGTATATCTGTTCAAAGGCTGCTGGCATTGGCGAACGTGTACATCTCGCTGGAAAATAGCTGGTTTTGAAATCACGTACGCGAACGAGGGTACCTCACGCAAATCGACCGTATCTCTGCCTCTATGATTTCTCTCGAATTTTCGACAAAAACAATCCCACCTCAGAGTCTCCCGAATGTTTTACCTTCGAGCTGTTCGTTGCACACAGCCCCTTACGAGGCTTTGTCTTTCCGCGTGACGCGACTGCGCGGCAAACAAAGTTCGAAAAGAGATCGGCAGATCTAATACCGAGTTCCCTCTTTTCCTGCTTCGTTGTTAAAACAAAAAGCTTGAGGTGAAAAGTTTGCATTGGTCGTATGCGTACATTGGAGCAGAGAAAGCGTTTGTCTCCTGGGATGCTGTCTTTGGACGGCGACGCTTCACCTGTTTTTATCCTGCATCTATTTATCTTAAATGTGGATAACGCAGAGTGATTTATGTTGATGTTGGCGATAGTGATTTTAATTCGGGAATAATTAGAGGACCCGTTGGTAAATTAATAGGTGTACGATTGTTACCGTATAGTTGTATCAATTTGGTATATTCGATATTAAGATAAACAGTTGTACAGGGACATAATTTAATGGTGGATAGGATGTGTCTGTGCTTCGAATCTAACAATAAAATAACATTCAGAGAATGATAAGTAATATTGCAATTTCACGTATCTTTGCATATCATATTCGTGGTAGTGGTTACATAGATTTTTAAGTATATATGTAGGATCGGGGTGTGTGGATTGGCTAAAGTAACGTTGCTTTACTGCTTCTTAAAATACAATAAACTTATGCTTATATTATCGGCTACACATGTACTACGATATCGAGTTGCTGCTTCAGGGACCTCTAGCGATGTCCCAGGATGATTCGGCAACGAAGAAACAAAGACAGCGATGCTATCTGATGGAAAGCATGGGAGAAAGGGGATGACGAGAAAGAAGAATCGATAGGACAGTGGTGGACTTGGATAAAGAAGGAGACAAAGAGCGAAACGGAGAAAGGAGAGGTCATATTACTAGAACAGGATATCGGCTGCGAGATATCGAGAACGGTAGCTCGTAGACCTTCGAAGCTCGAAGCGATGTACAGTGATATCGGTGCAACCTCAGGGGACTATGGGGGAGGTCAGCATGGCTAATGGGTATGTCATTTCGCGAATCTACGGGCACGTAAAACCGAGAACTCTTTCGGTTGTATTCCAATTCCCGTGATGTCCCATTTCATCCGGCACTCTTGTAAAACGATTCGCTTTAGACCTATCTTAGGAAGCCGAGTTTCCCTAATCGGACCAAGTTTTGCATTTTCCAGCTGATCGTCGTATATAGAACTTTGAGGTTACGTTTGCTAGATTGCCGATATGGCCTTATATTCTGGAACAGGATTACACGTAAAGCCTCGTAGAGGAAAATGAGCGAGTATAGTTTACTGACTAGGTAAAAATGATCTTTAACCCTCTATGGGCCTGTGTAACTTTCAAGTTACATGCTAACTGCATTCAACGTTATCGTCTTGCTCACCCCAGTTCGCGATTTTTCTTTCGATATATTTATAATTATTTTTACAATACCTCCCGTGGTTCCATTTTTCAAAATTCTAATTCTATTTCATTTATCGGTTATTCGATCGTGATAGGTTAGGTCCTCTATGGCCCGCTATCACCTTTTCTCCACAAGATGGCGTGGAAAATTGTCTTGTCTATCTATTGCGCATTATCTTGGCACAATAGTAGAACCGTTGTTAATTCAAGTTTTCAACACGAATTCGTTATAATAAAATTGTCAAAATTGAATTTATTGGTTGATATTTGTTAATTTTATGTTACATACAATTCTTATAGCGAAGAAAAATATATATTCGGTGCATAGAGGGTTAAACGTGGGAGATTTAAGCGAGACTTGGAAGTTACTCGAGACATTGATGCAGGATCGTTTTTAGATGGTTTGACTTAGGATAGTATTATTGGTTTCTTAATAGAATAAAATAAGCTTGTAAATAGAATGACGGCGACGACTGGCTATGAAAGAAGAGAGATTCGCGAATAACTAAAAACTATCGATCGACTGTAACCACTAGAGGTGATTATCCCATCTGTAAGGAACAACCCTTCAACGTTGACCTTCTCAACCCTCCAGTGGTTAAACACAGTATCGGTGGAGGTGGAACAGAGGCGGTCATTACGGTCCCACGAGACGCAGTTTTTCTCGAGTGGAAAGTGCAGCTCCCGACGATTACAGGATCGAACGCAAAGCCGTCGAACGGGTTTTCAGGTTTAACGGACACGTCCCTCGATTCCCGCCGTGCTGTTTCGCTGGAATCTCGGTCTTTTCTCTGCTCCCTCTTCTCCTTCTTCGGGATTGAAACACTCTTCGCATTTTCGAGGTTTCCAGCGTAGACTGCGGAACGGCGGAGGCTCGAGCTGTAATTCAACCAAAGTTCCCTAATTAATCAGGCTCCCAATTAGTCGAAGTAACGAAGGTCCGATGGTTATAACGTTGAGGAAAGAGAAGGGCAATCGGTAGAAAGAGATGGAAGAGGCGGGATAGTTGGAAAGGAGAAGAAAAGGGGTTGTTGCGGAGGGGCAGAGGCAGGGCAAGGGGAGAAAGAGAAACGTAGGAAATTGGAGAGTGGTAGTACCGGTGAGTCACGTCGAAGTCGATCGACAAACGGGTTGTGCCCGATTTCCCTCGAAATTACGTTCTGCGTCCTAATTCGACGCGCAACGGGGCGAAAGAGGCCGAACTCGGAGAAAAAGCGGCGGAAACAGTCGTCGACCCGCATCGATAGCTTCCCTTTAACCCGCGAGAAAGCTCGTCGTTAAATACAGATCGCTTGCGTTTTCTCTATTCTTGCGTGATTTTTAAATCCCCTCGCATCGTGCGAATTTTCGCCTGGCAAATTAGCCAATTCTGATTTATCGTCGCGTTTTCGACATATCGATGGTCTTCGCGTTTTATGGTCGACGCGTATCGATGGAAAATGCTTTTGTATCGATGATTTTATCAACGAACGCGTTATTTTTGTTCGAAATTTTCTATGATTATTTTTGCGCTCCGTGTTTCGTGAATCGACGCTTTTGTTCAACTTGTCACCTGCTATACGAATATTTTACCGGTACCACGGAATGCTAAATAATAATGCAGATTTGATTTACAGACGTTGGAGGAGACAGGAGCTGATCATTTTTATGGAGATTGCGCGATTTATGACGTCGCTTAACGAACAATGCGAAGATTTATTAAGTGTTATTTAATTCTTTTATCGCGAACGGCGACTTTCAATTGTTGCCTTTACAAAGGATCGTGGCTCTATAAAGGAAGAAAAATTAAATAATATCTTGAAAAGATAGAAATACGAATCTATAGGATTACTCCAGCTCTATCGTATAATCGAATCTATGTTCGATTAAATTTCAATTTTCGCTCTCACAACAGATCCGAGAAATAATTCATCCTGATCAAATGGGAAAATCAATTTTAGCAGCTGCGCGATGGAATTTTCAGAATTTTCCTTTTATTTATTTCCTAATTAATACGCGAAAAAGTATTTACCAGATTCGCGAGTAATTTACTTTTCGTGTTTGCTGACCCATTTTCGGAACTAGTATATTAAATATGAAAGGAGCAACGACCTCACGCGCGTTTCTGCCTTGAAAAGTAAGCGATGAAGAAAGCATTATATTGCGTAAAAGCGTGTTGCTTAGAAGAACGTCCGCGAAAGTGAATTTAGAGTGTTCCTGTTTAATTTTCCGAGACTTAAAAGAACTGTCAGAAAGTTTATGAAGTTTACTCTCGCCGTTTCGTTACATTTTCTTCCCCTTTATGGTTGCATTATGTTTGCTTCCAAATGTATGTCGAAGACAAATAGTAATATGTCGTCTGTGTTTGTCGACGATGTTTAAACGACCAGTTTGACTCGGACAACTTTAGAATACGAGCATCTTGGAAAATGCTTATATGGATTGTCCTGTTTTCTTCAACGATTTCAACAAGCACGCTGTTCATATGTAGCAGCTCAATACAGTCGTCTTCGTGATCAAATCTACCTTATTCTTAAAATAAGTAAATCAGCATGTAAGAAAGTAATAACAATATTCCAGAACATGGCGAGTTGTACATACTAATACGAAACCAATCCAATATATTCGACATTTAGCAGAATATTTACACACACCAAGAGTTTACTTTGAATCTTCGTATTAATCGGAACACACGAAATGGAAAGAACTTCTCTGGAATAATTTCAACAATTATTCAAAATTGATCGAAATTTTATTCTGTAAGGTAACCTCCTGTATCAGGTACACATTTGTGTGGATAGAAATGTACACCGATATCTTCTATGTTTTTTAACAGTTAACACACTGGTATATTTAGATAAAAATATTTAAATAACGAAAACAACTCGTGATAAACTATTTTAAATAGTTTCTCTCTCTCTTATTGATTGTTACATACCCATGTTTCCTCTCTGACGATTCTCGCATAATTGTTTTATTCTGGCATATTCTTCTGAACATTTTTGCAAGCATCATTCATAATAAACTGTATTCGCACAGTCTCACTTATTCAACCTCATTCGCATTCACACATATAAAACCAACACTCGCAATTTCTACGTATTCGATTGCATAATGAAAAATCTTTGGAAAGGAAAGAGGAAAGGAGTCGTGTTCTAATCTTCATTGATAGCTGTTGGACACAGCTGCTCTAGGGAACTAGGGGTTAGTACCCATTCACGTAGTTGACCGTATCGAAACGAGTTTTCTCCTTCGTTGAAAGACCGTGTTAACGTCTTCCACTTTTCCCTTTCGTCTCCTCATTTCTATTTTCTTGGATAGAAAGCAGATGCATTTAATACGCGAGTACGAGTAACGTTTCAGATCGCATTTTCAAATATAACAAATTCCAGCTATCTTCCGTTTCGTGATCTAGTAAGGGGGTATTCGCATGCGGGCTGTCGCTCGAACTTTCTGTTTCTGAATACTTATCGGCGATCATTTTTATTACGTTGCGGGGGGTTATCTGCTTCTCCTCGGGCTGCCGTGAGCCACATACGAAATTATTTCTCGTTCCAGGACGTCGGCAATGTCCGTCGGGAGAAAAATTTTCTCCACGATAACCGCCCGAGTTCCGAAAGATCGGGAACCCATGCGGGGAACTGCTTTTCCATGGTCTCAGCGAATTTTCTGAAACACCGACAGTTGCGCCGGGATCGATGATCCGGCTGATATCCGAGATAACTTTCTTAACCTCGTAATTTTCTAAACGCCAGACTGATATCTGGTGTGTAAGTGTATACGTATGGGATGCAATTCGAACAGCGAGATTCTGGAAACTTTACTTGCAGAATTCCGCGAGTTAATTGTAGGAGTATAATGTAATTTGTATTAAAATTTACCTAAATTTCTTCGTTCAACTAATTTGAAAGCCAATTTCCTTTAGGATTACTAGGTATTCTCCATGATGTTTAATAATGTAACGTTGCTAGTGGCATTTGGAATATTACATAGTTATGAAGACCTGTTTAACATAGAATACCAAGTTAGGGGTATTAGCAATTCGAAGTCGTGCACTCGACCTGGTAATAAATATCTAATTTGTAAAATTCATGTACGTGGTCATCCGTCTATCTGCATGCACTACAGATGATACCCTAAACGCCTAAGCCGAACCCGATTCCGCTCTTAACCCTTTGCACTCGGTGATTATTTTGGTTACAGTGAAATAGCAATTTAATGGCTTTCTGCTGTAACGTAGAGGATATTTTTGAAACGGTAAATAAGGAATCGGGTATAAATTATGACTTAAAATTATTTTATTTCCACATTCCATGCAATCTTAGGCTATTTTAGATTTGATATGTTAATTAACATGGATCTTCGAAATTTGATTAAACGGTGACTTAGGCTCACCTCTCGAGTGCAAAGGGTTAATACTGTTTCCTTTGTTGGAGTTCTTCCCAGCTCACAATACTACGTTGATATTGTACATCGTCACTAGGTCGTTCTTCCTTCACGATGATTAGTGATGGACGGTTCTTTCAGGAGATTATGTTTGGTTTCGAAATAGTAAGTAGACTGTTTGCCTATTTTGCTATCACGTGTTTTTATATTCTACGAGCTAATAGGTCTAGCCTACCCTTGGTATGGCTATGTAATTTGTAAGGGTAGGGATTGCAAATGGAAAAACGAACTGAATTATTGCCTTATACTTCAGATACTTTTGACGTATACGATGGTCAAGCGTCAAGGTGTCATGGTGTTTTACCTGGGTACAGGGTCAGCAATATGATTTTTCCTGATGTGTAATAATGCTGCCGAAACGGTATTTCAAGGATTAACAAATGTATGTAGGATCGCGTTTGGGTGGATTGGCTAAAATAGCGTTGTTTGCTTCTTAATAGAATATCATAAGCTGATACATAGAGTATTGGCTAAGAGAGCTTTGCTATGGGCACTCTTGACTTGGAATTCTTACTGACATACTGGCACACTGTTAGAGACTAGCTTGAAAACTCTTAAAGACTTAGAGATTCCTGGAAACTGACTCGCCCACGCCCTTGCACCCTTGTTCAAATCATTCTGTCCTTTTCCATACCCAGGATTTCGTTTCCAATCATGCCCCTTTCCCACGCAAGCTCGGTGGGCCAGGTACTTCAGTCACTCTGGACGCACCCCTAAACTTTCAATTGACTATATCGTAAATATTCTTTGCAGTCAATCCTCTTGCACACAGTCACTTTCATTCTAAGCCCATACACACTTGACATTCTTCCAGGGCCGTACTTACTCCAATCCCACATGTATAGATAGATATTTTATAAGTTCTAAGAATAAATGTCAAATTGTTATTTAATAAATAATCCGACTATGAATTTCCTTTGAATAGAAGATTCAGCTTGTCTTCTTAAATCAATTCCTTACCTCGAGCATCGCTATTATAACGTTTTCATCTTTCTTCGTCACATTTAATCGTAGTCTAAGAATCTCTGGTCATAAAGAGGGTTCTTTTAAAATGGAAATGAGCGGTCTTCAATCATGTTAATCGCACTTACGGGCAGTGACATTTTTAAGAATCAAACTATTTTACAGTATAATCGTAAAGATTCATTATCGCGGCACTTTGAACGTTCTACTTCTTCTAGATAGAGGGAACAACTTTCCACGGGGCTAAAGCTTTTCTTCAAGAATCTATTACCGAGCTATCAAAAGTTTTTCACCCGTTTAAGCTGTTCGGTTTCTCCTCGCTGTGGTATAGCAAGAACGTAACAAGTCGATAATTGGAGAAGCTTACCGAATGTCGAGATTTTGTTGCGATGAATTCTTGCCCGACCCAACCAGCGCTGTTGACCAACTTCTACAGTCACAGTGATTATTTCAGATTCATGCATTATTCCACAAGCCATTGCATAAATAAACGTTAACAATTATTTCGATATTTTTGACTGAAATTGAAGGTTAGCCGACAATCATTTGCTGTAGCTTAAATTTTCATTAAATACTGCAGCATTTTAAACGTTAGAATCTTGAGAGGTCCCTTCATGCAGTGAGTTTATTCATTCGTAAATGTAAAACAGTTTTAGACTCCCATTACCAATTCTTACATTTTTACATTTTTAAATGTTGTGGAATTTTCGAGTATCGTGTATTAATATTTAAAATGCTTTTCAGAAAGTTTGTAATCTTTTTCCTCGAAATGAACATTATACTTCGCGATGGATTAAATCTAAAGATTCTTTTATTCGTGATTAGAGGATTTGCATTTAAAAATTTGTCTTCCTTTTTTGTAAGTATGTCAGTTGCATTGCACGTTATAATAATTTCGGGATATTGGAATTATTATATTGTCACGTTATTGGCAAGATTTAAAATGTAAAGTAGCTTTGAAAAATGTCAAAATTTATCGATAAGATCTATAAGTATTCGTGTTCGCTTCGCGCGATTAATTTCTCAAATTTTCCACTTTAGTCTCGTCGTCATTATGCGACAGATTATCGTTGCACGGGATGCGCGTGGTTCTCGTAATTACCGTCAATTTTAATCGAATTTTCGGACCGCGAATCGAAAACTGATAATGAACTTTTTGCCACGACGATAATAACTCCGCTCTTGTTCGTCGTATTCGATGAAATCACGAGTTATAGAATTTTCTCGTCCCGGTAACGAAATTCTGAATGTAATTACACCTTTACGAACTTGCGAAAATGGCCACAGAGAGGAGCACACCATCGCATTTATTTTTCAACTATCCCTCAAGTAATCGTTGCTTTTAATAACCATTGTGCTTCATATTCTCAGCATAATAGGGGTTAATTGCTCGGTGACGTTTGGTCAAATTACGACAAGTGTTTCGTTGCAAAATAATTATGAAGGAGTATTGAAAAGATATAAAATGGAATATTCTTTGCATTAATTTCTACGACAAATATGATCTTATTTCTGCTAACAGAGTTCATACATCGAGGATGTCTTATCCTGAAAGTATTCAATTCTATTAACCCATTGCACTCGACCTTTTGGCGAGAGAAGAGTAGAAAATCGAAGATTCTTTATTAAAAAACTGACAATACTTTTTTGAGCAGTAAATAAAGAATTTTATAATAATAGAATTGTAGAATTATTTGATTTCGATACCTGGCACACTGTTACATTACATTAAATTTGATACATTAATTAATATCGATCTTCCAAATTTTATGAAATGCTGACTGAGGGTCACCTCTCGAGTGCAAAGGGTTAACTTGAACATTGTAGCACGAAGACAGCCGTATGCCGAACTTATCGAGATACTGAGCACTTGGGTTGTGTAATAAGGAGCAGTTTTATTTATATTCATTTTATTACACTGATGATTATGATTTGAATGATTGATGTATATGTATGTTTTTGGTATATCATCTTCGCCTTTCATTTTACGTTTTATGTGGTGTTTTCACCTTCTGTCTTACGTCTTCTGATGTGTATTAATTGACTTCCAGTTTTCGTCTGTGTTGATGCCTTCAAACTCTACTAACATCCGTCTTGTCTAGTCTGTTTGGTGTCTGCTTACAGTTTGTGTTGATTGGTTCAGATTGGTTGAGGATGGAAAAAAGTTAGAGTTTCTGATTGGACGGGGTGCCTTAGAAGGATCTTTGGTTTAAGAACAGGAAAATGTCAGGGAAGATTTTCTTCCGTATTGTTTTGGTCAAGATTTATGCGTGAATGTCTGTTTAACGTTTCGGTGGGTCAGTCACACGTGGTGCAATGTTGTTTGTAGTCTGTGTCTTTGAGTGGGTTATAATTCTTAATCCTGAAGAAGGACGGTACAGCACGTCTAACTTCCGTTATTGCCATCGCAACAAACGTTAATATGATATTTTTGAAATTTAATCTGTTAAGATTGCTTAATACTTTGCTGAATATTTCTCTAGCAGAAGAAGAGACAAGAGAAAATCTCATTTCGAGTATATCAAATTTATGAATGTTTCTACTCGACATTTATTTTCTATCAACCGCTCCATCGCCGTGTTTCCTTGTAATCCATACGATACTTGGATGCACTCGTTTAATCACTTTCACCCTCCGAGAACGTTCGAAATGACATCTCCTTTAATTCTCTGTTGTCCGGAGCTCGCGATCCACGGAGAATCTCATTGTTACGCGGTGCTATTGTTAAAAATTTTGCGATAAATCCTTCGACGTCGCGTTCTTCCATTTAAAAGCAGTAATACTCGGAGAACGTGTTTGCGTTCTAAACGGCAACTGGTCCATTTTCTCGCCGCGTTCTTTAGGTAATGCGCGATTTAAAAATCGAGCTCGGGCATGATGCAGATTCATACAGGTACAGCTCGTCGCTAAACCAGCGATCCCCTTTTGTCGGAGGAATCCCAAGGCGTCTTCTCATCCCTTATTCACCTGCGGTCGAGCGTAGCTTTCCAGAACCATGAAGGGGGATGGCCTTTCGAAAATCCCTGCCGCCTGGTCCGCCGATGGAAACGCGTGCTTATTACGTGCGCTGAAAATAAACAAAGCGGTGCCATTTTTAAAGCCCCGTACCGCGATCTCGACCAGAAGAATACAGGGGAAATCTGCGGCGGCTGCGGATTCGTACAAGTTCTTCGGTACTTTGGAATTTTTTGTTTTCAGATTCGAGACGTGGGTTCGGGGAAAATAGTTTCGGGCGGCGAGATCCGGATTTGGGGTTAGAAGCTTCTTGAAAGGATCAACGTTTTCCGTGATACGTGACATATAAAGTTTCTTCTTTATAGAATTCCGAGGTAAAATAAAAAGAAAAGGATAGAGATAAAAAATGAGGGAAAAGTATTGGGAACGCGTGACAATGGTGAAGTAGAGAGTTTAAGTAATGTTTTCAACGTTTCAATTTTTTTCCCGCATTCGTGTTGCTCGAAAGCTTTGCATCGCGTAAGAACGCTAGCGCGAAATACTCGGACAGGTCGTAAACAACGCGAGTGTTCGTTTTTACGTCCGTAATTTGCGAACAGAATAAAACATAGATAACGCCAAACTGAGGGATTACACTGGGAAAGAAAGAAAATTATCGTTTTCACGGAATAGCAAGGGAAGATTAAACGATGCGAGATAGCACGTGTGTGTACATACCTGTGAATTTAATGACAGGAATTTTGCATCAATATTCGGTGATTTTCGGTAGTACGATTCGACGGTTCTATAGCGTTATTATTTTGTCTTTAAATTCCAATTAATATACCTCGAATATTCTGTTATTTGATTCGAAAACGGACTGTAAGTCGCGTAGAAAATTTTTGACAACGCGTGTGGGAATACAATTTTTAATTTAGCAATTGTTATAAGATTGCTTTGAAAGTTAAATAGAGATTTCGAAAATTTGAATAATTTATCGTTTAATCCGTTTCAGGTTTGGTTTCATCTCATCTTTAGCCTTGGGGTAAGGTAGAGGAATCAGAAATGTTCGACTATCTCGCACAGTTATTTTAAATTTTCTTTCCCGGAATATTTCATCGACGATTCTATGTATATTTGCAGTGGAACTTTTCCTCTGTTCATACTCCTCGAGGACGCCGGATTTTCGCATAATTTGTAGGTGAAGATGTGTGGTTTCCAGTCTGCTTGTATTTTCGATCTATTTTAATTCTTCGCGCTTCTGGAATAAAGTTTGATAAATCTTTCATCGTATCGATGATTATGGAATATCCGCATTTCATCGCAATCTAAAATTGAATCGTTCTCCTTTTGCCTGGAAATAGGAGTTCCAGTACAAATATCTTCGAAAATTTTTAATACCATACCTTTGCATCTCTTTCTTGTAGAATATGTTTTTCTTTTCATCTTTTCACCTGGCAACAGAATAATGCGGAGCATGCGATTGTGAAACATAAATTACTTAGCAAGAGAATTACTTTAATCCATAGTCAGCGGGCTAAGAAGCTTGGAACAAATGTAGAGCACAAAACACGGTACAGAATCTCATAAAGAAATCTTTTTATATTATAATCGGTGAGAAATTTTAAATAACAAAATAAAATATTCAAAAATTCTCTCCCGATATTTAGATTCCAATACGTATTAAATCGATACTCCAGTTTCAAGATAATTACAAAAGATTCAAAATTACCGAGATATATGTAACAAGAATTCGTCTATTTTTCTCTTCATCATCTATCTATTTCGTCTTTGAACAAAAGCCGCGTTATATTCGGCGTAGAATAAATATACCGTCAGATGGTCAGAAATAGATCGCGATAAAGAGGATGCACAGATTCTGATGAAAGAAAACTGAGATCGGTTCACGAGAGAATTCTTAAAACGCGAAAGTCGCGCAAGGGTGTGTATATCTGTTCAAAGGCTGCTGGCATTGGCGAACGTGTACATCTCGCTGGAAAATAGCTGGTTTTGAAATCACGTACGCGAACGAGGGTACCTCACGCAAATCGACCGTATCTCTGCCTCTATGATTTCTCTCGAATTTTCGACAAAAACAATCCCACCTCAGAGTCTCCCGAATGTTTTACCTTCGAGCTGTTCGTTGCACACAGCCCCTTACGAGGCTTTGTCTTTCCGCGTGACGCGACTGCGCGGCAAACAAAGTTCGAAAAGAGATCGGCAGATCTAATACCGAGTTCCCTCTTTTCCTGCTTCGTTGTTAAAACAAAAAGCTTGAGGTGAAAAGTTTGCATTGGTCGTATGCGTACATTGGAGCAGAGAAAGCGTTTGTCTCCTGGGATGCTGTCTTTGGACGGCGACGCTTCACCTGTTTTTATCCTGCATCTATTTATCTTAAATGTGGATAACGCAGAGTGATTTATGTTGATGTTGGCGATAGTGATTTTAATTCGGGAATAATTAGAGGACCCGTTGGTAAATTAATAGGTGTACGATTGTTACCGTATAGTTGTATCAATTTGGTATATTCGATATTAAGATAAACAGTTGTACAGGGACATAATTTAATGGTGGATAGGATGTGTCTGTGCTTCGAATCTAACAATAAAATAACATTCAGAGAATGATAAGTAATATTGCAATTTCACGTATCTTTGCATATCATATTCGTGGTAGTGGTTACATAGATTTTTAAGTATATATGTAGGATCGGGGTGTGTGGATTGGCTAAAGTAACGTTGCTTTACTGCTTCTTAAAATACAATAAACTTATGCTTATATTATCGGCTACGAAACTAAAGATTCGCTATGGGTACGCTCGACCTTTACTTGTTAGACGCTATCTTGAAGACCGTGAAGGACTGTCCTCGCCCGCGCCCTTGCACCCTTATTTAAACCGTTCATCCTCCTCATTCGTACCTGGACTTTCTTCCCCAATCATGCTCCTTTCTCACGCAACCTGGGTGGGCCAGGCACTTCAACCACTCTGCACGCATCCTTAAACTTTCGCTCGACTCTATCATAAATAATCCTTGCAGTCGATCCTTGCGCACATGGTCACTTTCATTCTAAGTCCAGACACACTCGACATTTCCTAGAGCCACACTTATTCCATTCCCACATATATGTGTTGGGATGAGTGGAACCAGTATGCATGGGATTCCAATATGTAATGAATTCAGGTTATTATGATAAATGAGTATGCGTGTAATGATTGAGGTGTGTGTGTGAATTGTGTATGAAGAAGGAAGAAAAGGGAGAGTGATTTGGGATACGTTAGTTGCAATTGAGTTATAATAGTGAGAAGTCCTGTGATAGAGTAATTGTGAGAAATTAATTATATTTAAACGTTCTATTTGTGTTTTATAATCTTTCTAATTAAATAAAGATTTGTTCTTGTTGTTATTACACTTCATCCACCATTAACAATATTCACGAGAAACTGTTTTGATTTCTTCATTTCTATTCATGCCTGAAATTAGGAAGAGTTTCTCCGGAACACCAAAGCTTTTCTTCATCGCAATAATGTCACGTTGATCAACCGTATTACCATTATCTGCTTCCTCCGCTTATCAAAGAATCTTTCTTGAATTCTGATTATTATTCTCTTCTTCCTCTTGGATGTTGCAATGTACATTAATTTGCAGCGAGTAGTATCATCTTGAGAACAATGTAGTATGATTATCGAAGAGAAATATATTTCCTAAAAATTATCGAGAATACAAGATTCTACGTAGTAGCCATTCTTTTTGAAAGCTTTCAAGTATAATTTCCTCAAACTACTAAAGTTCTTCCTTTTCTAAGTAACATTAGTCTTCGCTTAGCGAGGGAATTAATTTTCATGCCTCATCCTAATCACAATTTTCCAAATTTCTCGATTGTAATTGATTAATTGAAGGGGGACATCGATATAGAAAATTCGACCCAGAATTTAGGTACTTTATGTTATATATGTAGTTTTCATAATTTATTTTTTAATTACATATATCATACTTTTGTATACTTTATTTCAATTTCCTCATTCAGGTTTTTGAAGAGTATCTATCGTAATACGTAACTTTCAATGTCTGTGTTTGTTAACTTGTTGGATAATTTTAGACATTGCCAGCTATACTGTTGATGTTGGCTGATTATTAATTTCTCGAGTAAAATGCACGTCGAAATTAACTAATTATAATTTGGTGAGTGTTTCGTGATAAAGCTGACATAAAGCTGGTATTATATTATAAATTTTGTGAGGAATACCAGCTGAAGCTTTGGTGCAGCATTCGGCATTAGCTTCTCGTCGCTATGGGAATTACTATTTGTGGATTGAAACTCTTTCTTCTGTTACTAACCGTGCGGTGTGATCATTAATTCCCTGTTTCTGAATGGGCAAAGCAGGATAGGAAATTGTAGCATATTAAATTATATATAGTTACGCAGATTACAAATTATAGGAAATTATATATAAGTTAAAAAGCTTTGAATCGTTCCTAAAGAGTAAAAGGAAAGGTACATACGTATTTCAGGAGTATGAGTCAACGCCGAAGCGGACAAATATCGATCGTGATAGTCAAACGTTGTATTGTTTGTTACATCCTTTTTATTCGAAGAATTAATATTTATTATTATAAAAGTTACAAATGGAACATATTTTTGCACGAAATAAGCGCCGTGTTTTTATAAATAAATTTCAGCGAGATTGAAATTAATAAATAACAGCATTTGCCGCGAACCTTTTACTCTGCTTCCTTTTTCGAAAAGCCAGAACGAACTTTTCACCAAAATTGCACTGGTAAACCAATAATAAAATTTTAATTTCACAGCGTTATTTGGTTAAAATGTTTGCCCGCAACATTCGTTTTACCTTTTATTAGCCTGATATTTACGACTGCTCTTATCGTTTATGAACATAAAGTGTTGGGCAAAAAGGTAGAAAAGTTGATAATACGTGCCGACGAGGAATATTAGTATCAAATTAAATCGACAGACGGTTCCTCTGACGCGTCTCGTAACCGTGATCCACGTCACGAACTGGAAATATCAATTATCCCGAATAAAACGAATCTATCCCAGCGAAAGGATCGAGTGGAGTGCGAGAACAAGATCTATAATGTCGATATCCTCCACAATATGTTAACTGTCCTTAGTCTTATCGGAAATACCGACTAGATAGATTCACCACCGGCGGGCTCTAGAAGCGTATGGAGTTTATATATTTCGCTGTTAGCGAGAAGGAGCAACTAGCTAGGATGGAAGTGAAAAGCGGGAGCAAGTGAGACAGAGCGAGAGTGGCGAGGGTGTAACGAGGAGAAAGAAAGGGGCGAGCAAGGGAGAGAGTGGCGCGTTATCCAGCTGCAGCCTGAGAAAAATGGCCCGTCTCGTAGTTTCTCCCTCTCGTACCGAAAAATCCGTGCCGACCGATAAATCAGATTGCGTCGCGTCTAAAACCGATGGTGCAACTTTTGTCCAATAACGTGATACGTAAACGTCCGTATACGCGCCCTGGCTAAGCTCGCAACGAGCCGATATATTTAGCGCGATATTTGCAAATCTGTATTCCATCTCACTTACTCATTTTACCTATTACTACCTTCCTTTCTGGTCTATCCCCTCCGTATACGTGATTGTTTCTCGAGTTAATTCCTTCGGGTATAACATAAAACGGGTCGCTTTGAATATCCGATTAAAATATTGCTATCACAGTTAACGCTTTCGAGATCGTTGTTTCCAGATTGTCTTAAGAAATCGATCATGAGATTACGAGAGCACGTGCACTCCAGACGTCACCCTGAACATTCGACTTGAACCCCAGGCTGCTGTTTATTGTCCATCGTCAGCTAGGTGAGCCCAAGTGTTTTCTTGCATTTACTCTCAAGCCCTAGCATGCCGACATGTGTATACTCGGTTCATTTTTCACTCCTTAAATCGAATTATTCGACTCGTAATATTCAAGTTCTTGGTTTCAGAAGGATGGTTATTCTGACTTAGTAAACTAACAAAGGTAAACACCGATGTTAATGTGGGATATTTATAATTCGGTTTCTCTGCGACGTCGAATTCCATGGTCTGAGTGCAGTGAATCGAATACAGGATCAGCCTGGGATCATCGTCCACTAAATTCTGTGACGCCAGTGAAGTGGAACTCGCCTACAGTCATTCCGTCGTCGGGGGAAATCGAACTGCACGACACGGAGATTGTGAAAATGATCGTAAGTAACTTTGTAGTTTTAGAAATTCAAGTTTGAAGCAGTGAACATTTCGGAGAATCAAAGTCGAGGATCCTTCCGTGATCTTAAATCTGAATGATCCGAGAGAAATATCTTTTGCTTCATGGAAATCTAAGTCGCAGTTGTCATCACGGTCAGGTAATACTCGGGTCAGATCCTACGATAGGTCGCGATACTTCATATTCACTTGCATGGAATTTCAAAATCCTACCGTGGCTAAATTAGGCTTCATGATCTCAATGGATTCCTAATTACTTTAATGGTAGCCTAGCTTTCTAAGATTATCAGATCTCAGGCCCCACTTGGGGAATCTCGGTATAGTTAGCATCGATGTCTTCACATTTCAATGCGAAGATTGCTGGAGATCCGTCGTATGACAGTGGTATAATGTGCGGTTTCTCTGGATCCTGGAATAGCGCAGGGCCAGTCCTGTGTGCGCGTGGATGTGGAATTCATTATACGATGACTGTAGGGTTACTTATTTCCATAGTTGGAATACTCGGTATCTCCGGCCCTTGTGGTGCTGCAACACTGATTTTGCGACACGTACATTCGTACTGAATTGTCTGTTGATGCTTGATTAACGTGCTACAATATTCGCGTGCTCGCCGCTAGCTCATGAATTTACAATGTACGCGGTGATTTCTTTCATCCGTGCTGTTTGATTATTTCGAGTAGGAATTGTAGTCGAGTCCCTTTACAATAATATTCTTCATTATATACCTTCGTTATTTCACATTCCTTTTTTTCAATTTTCCTGTTTTCGGGGATAATTAAAGCAAGCAGTCTTTGTTCGAAAGTGGATAATAGGCATTTTTAGAGATTAATAAGTAAACTAATTACGTGACGAAGGGAACGTCGAGTAGTTCAAGTCTGTCGATAAAGCGTTCCTGATGCTCTTGGGCCCAACGATTTAGATATTTAAAATCCATCGTCTTCTTATTAGCTATCCTACGCTCTTCTAATCGCTATGAAAAATGTGCGTACGTAGTTTCTCATAAAGTATTCCATCACGCAAAGTCAATTTGTCGTTGATGAAAGAAGAGAGGAAGGAAACGTTGATGGTAAAGGTTAGCGGTAAAAAATTGTGTCGGTTAGGTCCCAGTGAGACCTACTGCAATGAGGGAATACGTATAATACGAGATGAGGTGGAATTTTTTTTCTCTGGCGTGCTAGGTCATATGACGTTTTGGACGGGAAAATGATATAGGTTAAAAATACGTGAGCAAAATCCTTCAAGAGGGCAGGGGACAACCGGAAATACGGAGTCGTCCCGCGTTCCCCAACGATTTCGTGTGATTTCACCTGCCAGATGAAAGAAGCAATTCATGAGGCGTATTCGAGAAAGTATTATTCCACGAAGAAATACGATTACAGACATTGGAGGAGTATCCTCTAAACGTGGAAAGGATCACATCTATTACAAATTTTTATTCGGATTAGATTATTTAAATAATCCTCAGTTTTTTAATGATACACAATTCCAATACATATACATACTCAAAACAATCTAATCGAGTAAAGTCAGCTGCATACTTTACAAAGCGTGTAACGTAGCATTTTCATTAATGCTGCATTAATCTTCCACGTAATGTAGATAAAATGATCGATGATCGAAGCTGACAGACGCTGATCGATGTCAATATTCTATCGATGTAGACACAGGACTGGCAGTCGAACGTAAAACCTTGCATGTAAACGAGAATGCACTTATATCAAGTCTCGAAATGCAATTCCGATATTAATCGTAACAAGAGCAAAGTACACTTGGCGTACACGAGTCTTGTCAAATCATATTTATCGAGCTGATTTGCAAATCCCGAACTTCTCATCCTAAATTCTCCACGCGAGTCTCATGCTAAACGTGTCTATCTTCATCCCACCACCAATTGCTCTCAGACTTTCGCGCAATCTGGTCGCGCGCGATAAAAACAAAGCTGTTACCGTTTTATTGCCTGGGATTACACGCGAGCCAGTCAGCGCGTTATCTACTTCGCGGGACGTTTAATATTTTCGTTGGAAACGAGGAAGCTAATACGAGAAGAAAGAAAGGAAAACGTAAAACCGTGGAATAATCGAAGCATTTGATCGATATTTTGGTTAACCGTGTACAGTTAGCGGAGTAACTTTCCCTTGGGTCAGGGACTTGCGCGCGGATTTCTCTTTCTTCTATCGGAACGAAGGGGAACTCGGGTTCTCAGAACACGACTGGAAAGAAAACGGAAGAAAGTATAAAAACGTGTGCCGTACTTTTACGAGTCTTCGCTACTTTCGCGAGTAATGTCCCAGGCATATGGTACTGTGACGGCTGTTACCCCTTTACGATGCCGGGCCACCCTTTCCCAACTCTCCACCCACTGGTATTCTTGCCACGCGTCTTGGAATCACCAGCTGCTAAAAACGTGCATGCGAGACGAAAATGTGCCCGTATCTTTAGCGAGGATACCATGGCCCCCATGGCAATCTTGCTAGTCCGCTTGTATTAAACGTGTTCGATCTGCATCGATATCGATGTCGTTGGGGCGACGTATATCGAACAATAAACACGAACGGTCGATGATGTTGTAACACCGCGGACAATTAGCATAACTCGATACGGAAATCACGTGATACGAGTTTTCGGGAATATCAGCGGGCATGGGTGATTCATTTTAATGCGTGGCAACGCGCTCGCTGCGGGGCGAGCCGTTGACTATAATGGAAGAAGCAGTTGGCAAACAGGAGGAACTGATCGAAAATTCTTGCGTGCTGTGTTCTGATACGTGCGTCGGACACTTGGAAAGTTGAAACCAAGTTTCCACCGCGGCCTTCCCTCTGTTCCACCTTGTTCGCGTTTCGATTACGAATGAGGGTAAGTCACGATGGGAACGTAGGGGCGAACTAGTTTTCCTCGGTTTGGTCGTGTCAGGTTTTCGTAAATTAAAAGTAACCGTAAACTGGAACGAACGTCGGCGTGGTGCATTTCTTTAATTTCATTAGATAAACCTTGATTTACATCCGCTTTACCTTTACACGAAACGAGAACCGGATCACGCGAGTTAAACATCGGGGAGAGGTTGTTACGATCCTACTTTATAATCAGCTAGGAAAATCATCTGTTCCCTTCACGCGGAGAACTTCTTCGTATTATCAAAGACACTTGGCTGAATACAAACGACGTCGACTTGGTCCGATTATTCGTTTCTTCTAGCAGTTCATTGTTACTTCTCTCCTCGCGCACCGGAAAAATTTGTCTTCCTTTTTTGTAAGTATGTCAGTTGCATTGCACGTTATAATAATTTCGGGATATTGGAATTATTATATTGTCACGTTATTGGCAAGATTTAAAATGTAAAGTAGCTTTGAAAAATGTCAAAATTTATCGATAAGATCTATAAGTATTCGTGTTCGCTTCGCGCGATTAATTTCTCAAATTTTCCACTTTAGTCTCGTCGTCATTATGCGACAGATTATCGTTGCACGGGATGCGCGTGGTTCTCGTAATTACCGTCAATTTTAATCGAATTTTCGGACCGCGAATCGAAAACTGATAATGAACTTTTTGCCACGACGATAATAACTCCGCTCTTGTTCGTCGTATTCGATGAAATCACGAGTTATAGAATTTTCTCGTCCCGGTAACGAAATTCTGAATGTAATTACACCTTTACGAACTTGCGAAAATGGCCACAGAGAGGAGCACACCATCGCATTTATTTTTCAACTATCCCTCAAGTAATCGTTGCTTTTAATAACCATTGTGCTTCATATTCTCAGCATAATAGGGGTTAATTGCTCGGTGACGTTTGGTCAAATTACGACAAGTGTTTCGTTGCAAAATAATTATGAAGGAGTATTGAAAAGATATAAAATGGAATATTCTTTGCATTAATTTCTACGACAAATATGATCTTATTTCTGCTAACAGAGTTCATACATCGAGGATGTCTTATCCTGAAAGTATTCAATTCTATTAACCCATTGCACTCGACTTTTTGGCGAGAGAAGAGTAGAAAATCGAAGATTCTTTATTAAAAAACTGACAATACTTTTTTGAGCAGTAAATAAAGAATTTTATAATAATAGAATTGTAGAATTATTTGATTTCGATACCTGGCACACTGTTACATTACATTAAATTTGATACATTAATTAATATCGATCTTCCAAATTTTATGAAATGCTGACTGAGGGTCACCTCTCGAGTGCAAAGGGTTAATTAACATCGATCTTTAGAATCTGATTAAAAGGCGACTGAAGTCGCCTTTCGAGTGCAAAGAGTTAAAGTATTGTAATTCATAAGGATGTATTTAAACCTCTTGCTTTTTAAATTCACATAAGTGTATATATTTCACCTACATTAAACTTTATATATCTATTGTTGTGCAACTGAATACGGTTACTTTCCTGCATGCTAAACGCTTTGATTTCGTCCTAGAAATTCCAATACTGTTATATATACGAATATATGTAAAATCGCGAAATACGGGTGTGGGGAGAATTTAAGAATAGGTTGGGACAGTTGAGGACGTTATCGAGCACTTTGGAACACTGTTGGAACGAGTTTGGAGACCTTCCGAGGTACTTGGGGACTATGCAGTTACCTGTGTCAAAATTCGGTACCTAATTTCGGTCAAACTTGCGCGTTATAATTAAAACGTCTAATGTTGTTAGGAATAATCGCGAAATATCATGCCGAAACTTGAGATCATTTCGGAAGATTCGACATTGTCACGGAACAGACCCGTTCTAGAAGACAATTCTCGATGCGGTACAGTGCCGTTGCAAGACACGAAATGACTCCGGAGAGCTCAGGAGATTACACGAGTCTGCGATATTGCTACATATTGCTACAGCACATGTTACTCCAGGGGCCCGGAAAAATTACAGAAATCTCTCTAACGCTGTTACGAGGTGTGCAATGAAAACCCGGCTTAATCTTAATATCCCTCGATGCCATAACCACGGAAGATTTCGAAAATTCGCATCTGTCAAAAAGTGAAGCAGCAGTTTCAAACTACCCTTAAACAGGTTATCGGTGTTTTTCAAGAGCAATTTTGGGGACAAATATCCTGCGTCGGGATGATAATCTGCTGTCTTAACGCAACCCTAAATTTTTCATCACAGACCAATAGAAAAGGGCAGAAGGAAAATAAGAAAAATAAGAAAAGGAAGGGGAAAAGTCCAATTGCGATATTGCTATATTTTTCTACAGCGTGTATTATTCTAGAGACCCCACAAAAATTACAGAAATAGCAGGAATATTCAATTATTTTATTAAAGTCTTTTAAGGCTATTTGCCAAAATACAGTTAAGTGGTGATCCTGCATACGCGTGCCCTTTAATTGCCATTTAAATGCCTTTAATTTTCGCCGATTTCATCGAAAGCCTCGTTACCCGACATTGCGTTCTCTATGCTGTCCATTATCCAAAGAAAACACATTCCAGTGATATTTTCAAAGTATGGCAGGATGAACTTTTCCCTCATGCAACGTTTATACCATTCTAGCTTTTCCCTCTCTACATCCTTGTGCCCGAGGAATTCGTCGAAATTCATCGATCTTCGTCGAGCTGTCGTTCCAGATATCGTCCACTGCTTTTTCAAGCCGATTTTATACGTTTCGACGTCGATCGTCTTTTTGATACCCAATGACAGGACATGCAGGTTGTCCTCTAAATGACCGTATACTGCCTCTGACGTCTTTTTCGTGATTTCCCTTTCTTGATCCGCGGTGAAACGTGATGGGAAAATGTCACCAACCAACTGTATACATAATTTTAGGTAAATTAGTCATTCTTCTTTATCTAACGCAACGTGAAATTTGTTAATTCCGATACATTTGCGTAATACCAAATTTTCAATCAAGTATATGGTAATTTCGAGCTATTTATTTGTGGAGGAATTTTGAATAAATAGCGCGATATCTTTTATTTTTCTCTGCAACGAATATCGTTAATTGAGTTTGTTTTTATTAATAATTTCAATTATTAGCTATATTTCTTCGCTATTAAGTACGCGTGCATTAAAGCTTCAGCGAAAAAATAAATTGCTTCCGTCTGCTTCTACGCGAAAAACGTTTTTTCCGTGTTGCGATATCTAAGCGAATAATTTAAGCGACGTAAACCTCGATAACTTTGCATAATATGGAAGGGAAAAGCGACTCGGAAACTCGTTGGGCAAATTTAATTGGAACATCTGGCAGTAGCTTCGTAAAAAGGACATTAATTCACTAACGGACATCCAATAGCGTCCGAGTGCTCTTTGGAGATCGATCACCGCATTTCCACCTGGTTCCTTGAAGCCACGCAGAATACGAATTCTCAATAATTCGGGCAGAGCTTCGACATCGTCCATTAGAGGCAGGTCGTGGGTATTTTTCCAAATACCATTACCGTTCCTTCCGAATGGAAATAGCCAATCGTACGGAATCGAATAAGTACTCCGTAATATGTCTCCTCTATCGAAATTCGTTGGCTTCAGTTTAAAATCCTGCAGGATTAAATTCAAATCAGGGCATTTTGTTCATCGTAAAAAAACAATTTCCATTTTTTATACTTCTCAAATTTTGTGAGAAAAAGTTCGGAGTCTCTATTATAAAAATATGATTGCGGGTTAAATTATACGGTCCTTCAATTTCACGCTAAAAGGATTACAAATTTTTCAAGCCTTTGAAGATGTTTCCGAGATAATACAAGCTTTCCGTTCTGAAAATTTTCGAACGCGTTAGAAAAGCTCTTGGAAAAGTAGGATGGCAAATATTCAAGACGTTTCACGTTATAATACGAAATGAAATGTCATACGGTGGACAATTAAATAGTATTTTTTGCAATTAATTATAAATTAGAAAGGTATACGGAAGATCTAGTTGCGGTTTATAATACAAAAAGAAAAAATACGTTCTTCCAATCGATTTTATATATAATTTAATTCAATTTACCAATACTAATTTAATTCGTAACGCTAGAAGCAAATCTGGACTTAATCGCGGAAAGTTTAAGTACTCAGGAGAGAATAAATGACTTGAAAATATAAACGATTCTCAATTATTTCACTCGCGATAAATATCGCCCCGATGAAGCGAGAGTCAAGAACAAAGCAGTCCAAAGTTCTATTGTATCTCGCCAACTTCTCCCTTGTTGTATCTCGTTGCTAGAATTAAGCAAAGCGGACTCTATACAATTCCTCCTGTGACCCTTCGATTTTCCTCGTCTCTAACACAAACTCAGCGACTATTTCGTTAAAGTAAGCATTCACGGGAAGGAGAAGTCCCGGGAAACAAACAATGACGCAAGGAAAGTTGGCTCGATTATCTAACCGGAAACGATAGTGCGTTCTTCAGTCGAGATTTCGCTGCTACGGGCTCCAATGTGATCAGACGACGAAGCATCGGTCGATGGGAACTCGGATACAAGATTATGCTACTGTCGTCATCGAATACTGCCACCAGCTCGATCTGATTCCTGGTAAGCCGATGAATATACTCATAAGCAGTGAGCTCTCGATTTATCGAAAACATTCTGCAACCGAGGACGTTTTTAGTGAAGCACAGTGCTTCGTGATTGCAGGATGGCTCAGCAATGTCGTCTTCGAATTCTTCTTCGCAATATTTATAATATTCTTGCTGTTTCGAGTGTTGTTCGTCCACAGTCGAATTTCGTCTCTGACGTTTCGATGTTTCAACGTTTCGATGATAATTCGTTTCACCATCGTCCTTTACTTCGAGTATGTTACCGAAGACGTCAACCGTGGTGAATAGGGCAGTTGGTAACACGGAAGAGAAGAAATTGTAGGTAGAGGTTGACTGTTTACCGCAAATAGTGCACGAGTTGCCTTGGAACGATAGGTTGTCTTCGTTGATCTAATGGAAAGGTATTTTCTTATGAGAAATAATATTGCGATGTACTCTAAAAGGAAATTCTAAATGCAAAAATTGATGGCATGCCTTGTATAAATATTAGTAAAATCAATTTTCGATATAGTCGTGGAGAGAAATTTACGAAAAATAGGAAAACTAGCCACGCATTTCTGCCAAATGTACGGAATTACAAGATTTCCGTTATACCTTATTATTTTTACAATCCTAACTGCAATAAAGATACCAAGACAGCCTTTCCTGTTAGAATCAGTAGATGAACTGGTTACAGAGTATGACGAATTTCTTGAAGAAGAAAAGGAAAATCTACAAAACAAAACATCATGCAGCCCAAGCAATAATTCCCAATCACGAAAAAAATGCCAAATAAGATCGTGTACCGGTAATGAAACCATTGAAATTTGCATAATTTGCCAAAAATTTGTCTACGGAAAATGCATGATGGAGAAACCAGTCACGTGTAAAAAATATAATAATATATATATAAATATTTCATTTATATATACGGGATAAACCCATTAGAAAAATTACAAGAAAATGATTACAACGAGGTAACAAATAAAAATAAAAATATACAAATATACAAACAGACGAGATGTGTATAAGAAGAAAAAAAAGAAAATTTTTTACAGAGAGGTGCGATGTAGTAGCTGTTTTATCGAGTGAAGAGATTGGCTGAATAGAATTAGTTCTGATTTGGTATTAGAACATATTATATCCTTCGCTACTTGAGCATGTGATGTGTAAACAGAAGAGTCAGTACCTAGAGATATCTAGGTACCTAGAGATATCTAGGTACCTAGAGATATGTACCTGGAGCACCGATAATAACAGATTTAAATTGATTTTTGATTTCAACGAATAAATGCTACACGGAAGAGTGAGTGCAGCACACATATGGTAAGAATAGGTATGTGTAAAGTACCGGTACGTTTAGTGTTAGAGCAAAATAACCGAGCTGTATCGGAAGAAGACTATTTCAATGAACCTCGTATCTACATAAAACATCGTATCGATCAGAGTTTCTCACAAAGGTCCGAGGAGCTACGAGTCTAACTGAGTATCTTTCGGTATCTGAAGTGCTATTAGAGGCCGACGGTATTAGATATCCGCTTTCGAACGAATCTCATCTAGCAGGCTCTGATTACCTTTAGATTAACTCCGTCCGCCATCGAAACTTCGTAATGACCTCTTCTAGATATGCTGACTCGAAGATCGTCGGGCATCGATAAAGTGCAGTTAACTGCTGACTGATCGTAGGACACCGTGGCATAGTTCTTGTGCTCCATGCGACACGTCAACAAGACGGAGACAAAGCTGTCTGTGATCGATAGCTCGGTTATTTTCTCCTCGTAATGCATGGTAGATTTGGAAAAAGGGGACTGCTCGGCGTATCCGTGATTCGAAAAAGATGGCTCGACGTAGTTCTGCGTGTCTCCTTTTATTTCGTCCGACGCAAAGTATCGCAGAATTTCTTCCTCGGTCCAGTCACACATCACTGGTTCCTTTTCTATCGCGTAGCCGGTCGTGATACGCGTACCGTCTAAAACGTAGCTGTGAATTACACAGAACTCCCCTGTCAATGGGATTCTCCTATAAAACTTTTCAAAAGCCCCGTGTTCATCATTGCTGTTATTTCCTTTTCAATAGCACTACGGATGTGTTTATACGCGAAGGAATTCTAAACTGAAAGTAGGAAGAGAACGTGCTTTTTTTAATTTCGGTGTAGATATAGTCGAAAATAAATCAATATTATCCTGATTTTAGCATCGTATCTCTTTATTATTAACTCCTGTTATTAGAATTAATTTTTCTTCCATTTTTATCTGACTTAATTAATTTCATTGAATTCTAAAAACGCAGATTTTTAAGGAAATCTTTCATCGTCATCTATCGAATAATTTTTCGTTCGGTTCTTAAAACGTGTACGTACTTTCGCGTTTTCACGAGTGTAAACTTCAAGTTCGGAATATTTTACAACCAAACAGTTTTAAAATGGAACTCGCAACGATGATTAACAATTTCAACTCGTTCCAACGTATTTATCGATGAATATAACGATTCGTAACCTTTCGATTACACCGATTCCTATTTCGATAAAATAGCTGAAGGCGTATTTAAAATTGAAATTC
>NW_016907985.1:42714-85428 GCF_001483705.2 Eufriesea mexicana
GGCACTGTAGACCATTTTTGCCATTATCAATTGTTTAAAAAGCAACTCGAAAAAATATTTCAATTCCCGATTTTAGGACGAAGTTAGCGATGTATTTAGTGGAATGTTCTGATCACGAAGATTGCATTTCATCGAGCAATTACGTACAGAAAAAGCATCGTCACGAATTTAAAAAGAAACCTGGAAGTGTGCGAAATGTAAGGCGATTTTGTAAAGTGTGCTATGAAAATAATTCAAATCAGCTAGGAAGAATGAGAGCAAAGAATTGCACTAAAAAAGTGGCGACATATTGTGCCGACTGCTTTGATTCACCTTTTCTTTGCATAAATAAAATTATTTTTGCATGTTCTATGTGGCATTAATTTCTTCGAACTATTATAGTAACAATGGTACTATTTAGAAATTTATCAGTATCGATATTTACTCTAATTATGTATTTTTACTAATGGTCGCGTCGCCGGTCACCGGGGGCCCCCATGGCAGTCAACGTGTTAAAAATGCAGCAAATTCTTTTAATCGAGGGAATTTGTCCCATAAAAATACGCAGAATAGGTGGCATTGCCAAAATCATTTGGCTCTATTCGAGTGACATTGGAATCGAGATACTTTCGTAATCACTGAATTGTCCATGAAACTAAAATTAAAATTGTGCATGAAATTAATTAAAACCCTATACAAGATCTTTACGTATGCAGTTGATGGGTTTGAAGACAGTGATACGTTCCTTCACAGAAATCGTTACTACATGTCATCCACGTGTGTACATATTGTAGGATAGCATTTCGGGAAAGGAATCGCGATCAACAAAATCGTGGAGCGAATCACGAATCCGGAAAATGACGTGTCTTTTATGGGAACAAATCGCTAATGGGCTGAACCATATCAGTCAATTAGCGATTGGAAAAGGCACGTCATCGAGCTTTGCGAAAAGCATAAGAACAGGACCCTTGACGACACAGGCTGAGTCCTTAGTGAAGAAGCGTTGAAGAATCTTCGTAGAAATAGATTGTGACAAGCAAGGGCGTGAGTGTTGGAAAGAGTTGAATTAGAGTGTCATTTTAGTGTTCTTTCCTTACGTTAAATTAGTTTTCCGAGTTTAGTGTTGGTATCGTCCTTTTCATATTATTCTGTCTGTTTTCAGTGTCTCAACCCTTCAAGGAACATATAAATATTTAATTCCTGTACAGTGACAATGACAATAAAACCAGTTTTCGGCATTCTACAATATCGTCTGCCTGTTATGCGGAGAACAGTGAATGCAAATTTAAATTATAACGATTATTTGATTAATGGCGAATATTTTTAAATAAGGTAAATCCTGTCACTGATAGAGTAAGCATAAAAATGAAAAGGAAGCTACGATAGCATAATAGAGATATATAAATTTAGAAGCTGGAAAGTATCTATTCATAAACCTACGAAAAGTCGAGATACGTTCGATACTGGAAAGCTACAAGTCACGTTCGTCTGAAACCAGCTTTGCCCACCGATAAAAATTTTTTTACTCCATTTCATGTTTCCATGAACCATTTATAAACAAGTCAACGTATATATTCTTGCTAGTAGCGGGAGTACATGCTGATACATTTTTCTCGCATATGGTGGAACGTTTGTTATTATTCGCGTATATAATCTCGTGAAAATAAATAGAAGATAAAGGAATCTGCTAAATTCTCGAAATTCACTGAAACGAAATTGCTCGGAATTAAGGAGGAACTGTTGACAGGGAGAGTTGGTAGCTTCAGCTTCAAGTTGCTTAACATCAGTGAAATGGAAAAAATTGAAAGTTAGCGGAATCATTACATGAAAGTACAATGAACGCTTTGCTTCCGCGAGTTCCTCAAACGTTTGTAGAAACTGCATTCAACGAGCAAACAAAATACGGCAGAGATGAGGAAAGTTGAGATGAAAGTTTATGAACTTGGCTTTCGCATACGTTACGCGAAAATGCTCCGTGGAACGTGGCTGCGAATCGTTGCATGATTTTACACCGTCGCGCAAGATAAATATTTACCGCTGCAGGGTTTGATAACGTTAAATCATAGGCAACGTGTTTAACGAAATTTCAGAGCGTACCAAACTGTGGATCGATATCGGATTCTTCAAAAGCTTCTGTTCATTGTCAAAGATAAATTTATGTCGATACTGTTCCGAGGTGATGGTTAATTTCTCATTTGACAATTTTGTTGTCTTTCACTACGGACAATATTTTTCTCGCGAGGCTATTAAACTATTTAATTCTGTTAATGTGATTTTAAGAAGAGATGATATATTTATAAACGGTTAAATAGTAATTTAGTAGAAATAAATAGGTACACGAAGACTGAGAAGAACGTTGCAGAAATAGAAGGAAGGACGAATTAATTTCAACGTTAGTTGTTGCTTTGCGCTTTTTAATCGCATCGGAGGAAATATAATATATCTCGTGGAAATTGGAATCCGTTTCACAAAGTGGCAGCTACGCTGAAACTTACCTGGGAATCTGACAATCAATTCACCATTGGAATTCAGCAACATGTTGGTACCGTCAGCGCGACGCGTGAATTTCTCATCGACCTCGTAGTCTGACGCCATTCTCACGAGTAATCGATGCTGTTCACTTACGACCAAGTCGTCGTGCACCTCGTACCACCTGCCATCGTGATTCAGGACTGTGTACCGTGACACTTTGACCGTGCTGTCCATCATTGACAAGACGTTGCCACTACCCTGATGGCAAGTCATGCTCGAATCAATGGGAACGAAGACAATTGCGTGACAACACGATCTGTAGTGTTGTTATACGTGTAGGCATATTTCTTCCTTTGGTTTGTAATTAATTTGCACCGAGATATCGAAGAATTCCCATTAATTCGATGAATAAAAATTGTTTATAAATGTTCAAAGAAAATTCTGGCTAAAAGCGTTTTAAACCGTCGTTGTTCGTCGTCTGATAATTTTAATTGTCGAAATTTAGGGTAGTTTCCATGGAGAATTCATTTCTTTTACATTTCTCGAAAAGACGTGTAATTAATTTAGGTAACCCAATAGCAATGGCCAAGTACCGATGCGTTAAACGGTTTCCAAGGTCTGAATTCTTGTCTTATTAGATCAGATCATTCTCGTTCTCGAGTTAAAACGAAATTTAACGGACACTTGACTCACCGTCGTTAAATTCTGCTGTGCAGGCACAGAATCTCCCTCGACCACTTCGTGCAATTGGGACTTCAAGTTACTCATTGGCTTTCTCCTGGTTTTAGGTTGCAGCTTCGTCTCTTTCGGTCTGTCACCTTTAAAAATGCAATGCACGCACGTTCTCAACAGATTCGACTCGACGTTTATAAAAATTTTGCTTCAGTGGCTTTTCGTTTCAATTTTTAAGCTACTGAAACCATTGTTATATTCTTCATGATAATTGTCATCCATGCACAATGGACTCTACATTTCTAATTTTCTTCTCGGAATAAAATTTTCCTTTATTCCCCCTCTATTTACAATCGATGATCATTGTTCAGTTTTATTTAATCGCTATTTATATGCTTCTACTTAAGAAATTACTGTGAACTAAATTGCAAGAATTGAAGAATTTTTATAGTACTACTTCTTTTTGTCTTAATATTAGGATGCTGAGATTAGTATTATAGTCTACATACCTGAAGCATTAACGTGTCCACTTTTCGAACCCCTAGCTTGATCATCGTGACTTTCGTGTTGCTTGGCCTGAGTCTTCTCGAATGCTGTACAATTTACGATTACTCCATTAGGTCGAAAAACGGTTATACTGCCATCGCTTAGGTACTTCAAAACAGTTGCATTTCTCAAAAATTTTCTGCAAATTTCACGATCTTCGTTGTTGTCAGCGTGGCCTTTTGGTACGTATAACTGTCGAATATAATAAGGATTTTCTGGTCCGTCACCAATGACTGATTCTATCAGCAAACCGGTAGGCCATGAGATCCTGGATTCGACGTTCATATATTGCCAAGTATGATCATTATTCTTCGATGGATCTAAAAGCAACGTTACATCGTCAAGTGTAAAGTAGGATCACAAAGAAACAATTTATCAATATTCTAATTAAATCCATAGACTTTAGGTTTACGTTATAATCTTTAATTTGCGCAACGTAATTTTATATCACTGTGAGAGAAAAGAAAAATTTCCAAAACGTTTGAAATTATTACGTGGCGATGTCAGCAGCTTCTGGAAAGCAAGAATGATCCCTCTTCTAGTGGTTAGATGGAATATCTCGATCGTTTCAGGCTTGTCGATTCTGTGGAACAATCGTAAGCTGCAGCCACGTAGAGTAACAGTGATTTGTAAATGCTTGGTCTTGTAGAGCCAATCGTCTGTTTCTACTTGTACCAGAGTATCATCGGCCGAATAAAATGTCTTCTTACGATTCGTTACTTGCACTCGTAGTCTCCCGAGATCGTAGCCTATGAAATCATAAGTCGTTTCCTTTTCGACAATTTTCACCTGCGATAACTTGTCCATGGTCGACGGAGAACCTTCCACTGCGATTGATCGTTTTGCACTACTTTTTCGACCGGTCGATTTGTCGCTTCTTTTTATCCCTTTCTTAGGTTCCTCCTTTCCCTTCGCTTTTTCTTTTTTCGCACCCTTTGTCACATCTTCTACCGGAGAATGGGATGATACGTCTGCGAAAGAAGGTCGTAAGCTAAATGGTAGTTTAATATTTTTCATCGGTATATTTCTCATATCTTCGCCCTATAATCTCAATCAAGAATTATTAGCACGTGAGAAATGAGTATTCTTGGAAATTTTTATTACGTTGTTTCGAACAAATGATCGTGTATGCCGGTTCATAAAGAATATATTATCCAGCGTATGAAAATATGAAATATGAAAATGTAAGGGGAGGAGAAGAGGGGGCTGGGTTAACCCTTTGCACTCGGCAATTTTTTCGTTACTGAAAAATAGTAATTCGAAGACTTTCTGCCACAAAGTCGACGATATTTTTCAAACAGTAGATTGGAAATCGTATACAAATTAAGACGCAGAATTATTTTATTTCGATACGATATTCAGCGGTCCGCTCCTCCAGCTGCCCTTTTAAAGGATTAACGAAGGTTAATCCACTGCGAAGATCAAGCGGATCACCGGTTATCACTGCTACGTCCTCGTCACTCACGCCGCCTTATCGGAAACCGGTGCTCGCATATTCTTACATAGTCTTAGAGAAAAGTATTCGTTAGATGAAATAGAGAAAGAATTCTCGCAAGATTGAATCCAAACGATAGAGCCTCTTCTTACCTACTTCTAAACTACTTTTTTGCCTATCAAGATCCCTTCTTGCCTCCAAATCTTTTGCTTTTAGTGTCCCAGGAAGAATGAAGTCCTCGTCGCGGAACAGCATCGTCTCGTCGTATATCTCCGCGTTCTTTCTCATCAATCTTTCCATCGACTCGGCCGTCTGCAATCTGTACTGCTCCTCCTCCCGTCGTAGCCAATCCTTTTCTTCAGGCACCACGTATTTGCAGAAATCACGAAGTCGAACCGGCGTCCGAATGCTAGACATTCTTTCTTCCTCGCTCACCCCATTGATTTCCCACTTGTTACGGAAGTATAGTAGCAGAGAGTCCGTAGGTTCGAAGTATCGAAGCTCAACGTGATCGAACGCGAGGAGACACTCGTGAAGAAGCTGCAGAAAAATTGGCTTCGATAATAGTTCGATATCGCTGAAATCTCCGAGGCGAGGCCTGTCTGTCGCTCTCGGCTTCAAGACGTTCTTCTCCAAATAACCAGGCACTAATAATTCACGAGGGTCTATCAGGTCGAACAGAGACGAACATTCGACGACCTCTGGTACCATTTTGCCGTAATCGAAGTTACCGTCGCTGAGAAAATGGATTTTAGGCGTGGATTCTGAAACCAGACTAGACAGGGATTTGCTGCGTTTCGTTGGAAACGTTAAATCTTTTGTACGCATCGTGCTTTGCATGACTTCGTTCGTAGTATTAACCAGAACCTCGGATTTGGTTTTCGACGATCGGTGTAACATTTTGTCGAATATCAAAATGTGCAAGTGATGCATGACTTCCTCGACGCTTATTTCAACGTCGAAGTAACGTCGAATGTTATCGATGTGGCGAGTATATTCGTTTAGTTTTTCTCCGCTGATGTCGTGCTTCTTGCGAATACTTTCCACGATCGGATGTCGGAAAATGGACAAAACGTGGTCGATCAAATCCGTCGGTTTTGGTATCAGAGGAATCGCGGAATCATCCATCAGACAAATGGCTTCACCCAGACTATCTTCGCGAAGGATTAGCGCGATGTCAGTTACGTTTTGTCCGCTATGGCCGCTGCTGTACTCCTCGTCATCGAGACCATATTCGATGTTAAGAATTTTTACCTTTTGTTCGACGAACGCGACTGCAGATAGAGGGGTAATTTCGGCTTCCGGTTTTAGGTCTGCGTCATCCTATATAGATTACGTCGTATTTGAAAAATTAAGCTCTAGACATATTCCATGATGCACGCGAGGATTTGTTGCGCGACGAAATTTTCACGAAACGAATCATTCGAAAAATATATCTCGAGACCCATTCGAATTGACGAGAAGATATAAAAGTTACCAACTTACCATTGCAGTTGCTCTTGCATCCCCCTTTTCGTCGATAGTGCTGTTGGCCGTTGTTCTTCTGACATTTGCTTCAACTTGCATCAATATTGCAAACAATATCAGCGGCACTGAAACGCACTCTGGAGGAAACGTATGCAGCAAGGTCTCATAAACTTCCACACTCGCTTTCTCCGCACTTTCACCAACGATACCCTTCTCTACTTTCATGCTCTTCAAATAGTTACCATGTTGTCTATAAACATCGTAAAAATCGTACACGATATACGACACTCTGTCGTACATGTCTTTCTTCAGGGCTTCATATTCCTGCTTATTCGACGTTTCTGGCAGCTGTGGTGGACAAAATACGAGGAACCCGATGTCGCAATATTCCGGATACGCTTCCGGATCCATCATTCGCTTCTTTACTTTCGTCCAAAAGTTGAACAACTTCGTTTTACCGACTGTGTACTCTTCTAGGAAGTGGAATATTCTATCTTCCGTGCATTTCTCTGCGACCGTTTCGTGCTGTACGTTACGATTCAGTCGTTCGTTCGGTCGTTTGATCTGCATCATGCAACTTAACGGCACTCCGACATTTATCAAGTGTTCTGGCAGGTCTGGGTCGTGGAAACCTGTCAGAATTATATAGAGATTCGGTCCATTCAGAGGAGCATCGTCAACGTAAACAGCCTCTCGCCACTCCTCGCCACGTTTCCTCAGTTTCGTGTTCGCTTTTCTATCAAACATTTCCTCGTCGAATTTCTTCGATCCTGGTTGGCCTGTCGAGAAGATGATGGACGTATGGTAACAACGTGCAGCGAACACAGGGCAATTTAATTAACAATTCGCTTCTGGTTTCCCAGTTTAGTCCACGTTGTTTCGCTTGATTAACGTTTAGTTCGGGGCAAGCGAATTTGTACTTTTTTGCAAACTCAACGTGGATTATAAAGTAATAGTTAAATTGAAAGAGGTTAGTTGGCAGGCGAAACTTGAGAAGAGGAACACTTCCTCGAATAGCCTGTTATAAGTAATATAACATTTTCCATTGCGAGTAGAAATAAAGTTAACGAAATAAAACAAAGATATACGTTCAACCAGATTTTCACATCGCATCTGTCCCTTTCATTTTAACCGTATCTTGATGGATCAGTAATTATTTAATTTTCTAAGAATCTTTGGTCTTTCCAATTACTTACCGCATATTCTATCCTTTGCCGACTTTGTTGAAACCCTTTATACTTACTTTCAAAATTACTCGAATTACCTGACACTATTTGTTTTCTAGTGCTAGAATCTGGGCTTATTGGCATAATTAAACCGACCCACGAACCACTTCCTCGTTACTACCGTAGACATTAGAGACACAATCTTATACGGGATGTGATAAAATCGATACATTCATCGATTCGCTTACCAAAGTCAGCAACTGTTTGCATAATCAAATACTCCTCGTCTATTTCGCGCTCAAGGTCGGCTAGTCTTTTCAGTCTACCGATGCTCTCTTCCCTGGCCCGATATATTAAGTACTTGATGATCCGTGCCATCAGCCAGCTTGGTAGCGCGTCGTTGTTCTCGTTGAAAACCTTGTTCGCGTAATGACAAACGCCCTGAATCGTTGGACATTTATCTAGGCTCTGCTTCGACAACGCTCTCACGCTGGCCAGCGTTTTCTGACAGCTCAGAGTGTAAATGGCTTTCCGCCTACCCTCTTCAGCGGCCACGTTGAAAAGCGACACGCACCTCGAGTGCTCGGTAATCGTCTCAACCATCATGGTCACGATGCACCACCACTCGTCGTCGTTGATCGAGATTGCGTCCAAAGGCTCGCGCCAGGAGTTCTCGTCTACCTGCTTCTTTGCTTTCCCGGAAAGATTTCCCTCTGACTTCGACGTTTTCTTCCTTTGCATCCTGAACCAACTTTCGCTAACTAACCTCGAAATGGATCACGTTCAACTTTTGCCAAGGTTTCGTCAAAACTAATCGAAAGCATATCGATTATCGAATAAACCACGGCTTCAAAGGACGCGTAGTTCATTCGTATTGTATCGTAAATTATTTTTACTTCGCTTTGACGAATTAATATTTTTGTAATTTCATCTGTCGCGTAGATCGAAGTTAAACTGTTTTCCATTTTGTTCCAAAGTACTTTCGCGATTGTATTCTGTACGTGGAACTCTTGTTTAGTTGGCATATAGGTCATTGCGATAGTTACTTTTATCAAAAGATTACTTCTTGCATATTAATTTGAGAAATCTGCTCGAATACACGAGGTACTATATTTTTGATATAAATTAAACGAGAAAACAGGGATAATTTTTCTCTTATTTAATATTTCTAAATTTCGATGACTGTAAGTTTAGAAAATCACGAATATTTAATAACTTTTGTAAACAATGATCAATCCCACTTCTGGAATTCTAAACGAATAATCCCACTTCTGGAATTGTAAGGGGGTTCACTAATGTAATAACGTAACAATCAGAACTGGCTGGCCGAATATTTTCTAACGTAAAACTCTCCCGAAGGAACTCTCTAAAGGCACTGTCTAACGAAACTCTCTTAAAGGAACTGTCTTGCCCGCGCCTTTGTACCCCTATTTAAACCATTCATTCTGTCCTCATCTATACCCATGCTCTCTTTCCCAATTACGCTTTTCCACGCATTCTTCGTAGCCTTGCACTCAGTGGGTCACGTACCCCAAACATTTGGACGCATACCTAACTTTCTTCACTCGTAACTCATACTTCCATAAACATCCCGTCCACGCGATCCTTGCGCACGCACTCCAGATACAATTCCTATATACATTCTTACACTTTTTATTTTCGTTGAAATTCGTAAAGATTCTATTTATTTCGTCGATCAATCGTGGAAGAGAAATCGATTCCAGTGTTATTCGTTCAATACCATATTGTGGGATATTTTTAGGCTTTATTAGAGTGCGATGGACCAAGTGTTCCATCCATAAGTGGTGGATTTGGCTGCCAGATGGGTCTAGATGGCTATCAGTAGTCTAGCATTCAGTCAGTTAGAGTTAGTTGCAGTCCTTAACCGTTTGAGTGCCAAGCGGCGCGATCGCGCTTCTTCTATTTTGTGTCCAAAAGTGCCAGCGCTCTGAGCTGCGAAGCTGATAATCAGCGCGCTCGGTTGGTGAACGCGGAATATGAGAAGCGCTATCGCGCCGCTCGGCATTTTTGGACACGGAATATGACAAGCGCTATCGCGCCGCTTGGCAAATATCGATTGGGAAACAATAATGACCCGTGGCACTCAAACGGTTAATCAGCGAAAATTTTTAGCCGAAGTACTCTTCAGCGACTCTACGATATAATAATAATAACTCATAATTCACAAGACGTAAGAAAATTTCTTCATACTTTTTGGCAATGATGCGCGTGTTAGTGGCAGGTGGTTCAATGTTGACTAGTGTGAACATGCTGGCTTCTGGTTCCGGACAGTTCGGGTTTCATTTTCGGTCTTCCCTCGTCCACGTCAGGTTGATTTAAAGCTGATTTACACGGCACGTCAAGCTGTAAACGGCGCGACGCAAGAGTGACAAAATGTTGTCTAAACTGCGCTAAAATCGACTGCAGTTATACCGTGGACGAATGTCTGCAGCATTCAGAATCGATGCAAGAAATTTATGTGCAATGTTTGTTTTTTTTTTTAACTGTAAAAGAGTCGAATGATTTATCGAGCAAAGGGTGAAAAATCCTCTGAAAAGCGTGACAATTACAAGATTATTTATTTCCAGTAATTCCTTCTACGTTGTTAAATTCGTGTCACTTGTTCGCGTTAGACGTTACTCGTTTCGATGTTAATTAAATAATTTCAGATCATATATTATTGGAAAATGTAATTGGTACTTCGACGAGTGGTAGTAAACCAAGCTATTGTCATGGAGCGCGGATAGGGTACGAACAGACGTAACTCACGAGCTCAATTTTCGTAATAGTACTGCTTTATTTTGTTTCAGGTTCTGATATTTATAATGATTTTGGTTGGAGGAGAGGTTATTGGTATTATGTGTCATGGGTCCAAGGGATGGCTATGGTTTCAGTGATTTATTGGGGCTGTATCAAAGGTCTGGGACTACTGGTCGGCTATCTTCTGGTGCGTTATGATGTGTCACAGGGGCAATATCTGAAGCCACTGTGTATTTGTTAACTGCGTCACACTATCAACGCGAAGTACCGTTAATAGTCACCGCGGATGTGTGAAAAATATAATAACACACGAACTGGCTTATCTTAATTTACGATGACAAGCATTTAGTTCTGGCGCTGTAACATTTGTTAATTGGATTACATGACACAGGCCGTGCGAGCGCAGGTGAAATTTTTCACACGTTGCAGTAAGTAATAAAACGAAGTAGTAACGGTACAGTGTGGCGAGTAAAAATGTAAAATAATATCATGCACTTTACCACGTAGGAGCAACCTGTGCACGAGCATATTAGACCAAAAGTCTGGCTACAAGATTAAATATGCGTGCATATATTATATTAACCTTAAACACAAGCTACTTAAGTATCTTCGTAGATTAAAATTTACTAGAATTTTCACGGTTTACCGAAGCACGAAGATTATTTCATCCTCTGGACTCGGTGGAATAGCAAAATACGAAGCGTTCTCTCGATCTTGAGGCATAATTGATATCTCTACTCGACGACGCGTTCGTTCCTTAATTAACGAAGTTAATGTCACGGAACGGTGTACACCTAACGCGCGTTTAACGAGGTAAATCCGAAATTGGTAGAGCGAGCCGAAAAGTCTCGGGGGCCTGGTTCGGTTGTTAATTTTCGGGGGGACATCGCGAGGTGGGCACGTGCCACGGTTCTAATGACTTCTCGCTTGAAGCGGTGATTTCGCGATGTCGTGTGTACGCGTAACTCGTTACGTTTGATATCTATCGCGGACAAGTACGGCGCGGGGGGACACGGAGTGCACGAGAGAGATTTCCCTATGGACTGAACGACAGAGAGGCAGAGAGACAGGGAGAGAGGGAGAAGGAAGAGGAGAGAGTCGATGCGCTCGTAACGATTATGAAAACGACCGACAGACGCGAACGAACTGTGAACCCGGTCGCGAAAGGAGAAAAAGAGAAACGGATTCACTGGGAAACTGTCGCTGATGATGATGACTACGGTGACGATGATGATGATGCTGGTTATTAGGAAATTGAAGATGAGAAACTTTGGCACAATCGCGCGTGTGTTCGAACCCTGGTACCCGGTTTCACGTTTGCGGGCTTTTCAATTTTTGCGGAACAGTAGGACCGAGAAATTTCGCCGCGGATCTCGCATGTGAATGGTGACCTGTTTCGCGACTATATTCCATTTTCTGCGTTTACCCTCTCGCGCACGTTAAATGAGTCTACGGTGTGTAAACGATGTTTAAAACAGAATGGTGTTTAAAAGCTAGGTGACTGGGTGAAACGGGATGTCGTGTAATTTAATAGCGGATACAAGAATGGCGAGTTTCGGAGAATTTCGTTTCTCGGTAGACTCGGATCATACGGGACGAGATATTCATAATTTAAGACAGCTAAAAGCATTTCAGCAATTTTCTTATTCCCGTTACTTGGTAACGCGGTATTGCGAGCTGGCAAGGATTCTAGCGAAGGAAACGGTTTTAACGCTAGATTTACGGAACCCGTCAATTTGACGGAAGGGTTACTCCAATTATACGATTGTGGTAATGGATCGGATTTATAGAAATTGAACTTTAAACTTTGATTATAGTTTATTCTCTTGCGGTACAAGTGCGCGGAGGCTTGAGTCTTGTGAGGGTGCGTGATGTAGACGGTAGATTGTCGAAAAAGAGTGTGTGTCCTCGAACCCTTCAGCCAGGTTCTTATAGGCCCTATGACTACGCATTACGTCACTCAGTCCTGCTTCGAAAATTGATAATCTTGATGGTTCCTCGAAGCAAACGTAGATCCCGATGCAGGGTGACGCCATCCAAATAAAGACTCCTCTCACACAATGGTGACAGATTTAGTTAACTTATATTAAGACTGTTAATATAATATATAATTGTTTTCAAATTAAACTAATCGTTAAAAAAAGGCACGTAATTTCCTTTACCTGTCAATTTGACAGGTGTCCTTAGAAATAGGTATACAGATAGCGTCCGTAAACCTAGTGTTAAGAGCGTCATCGGGTTCGACTTAGGCGTTTAGGGTATTATCTGGAGTGCATGCGAATGAACGGATGACCAAGAATTGTATGGATGAGATACTTACGACTAGGTCGAGCGTAAGCAATGAACAAAAGTCTAGGAGTGAATTAATTAATCGAATTAATTTCTTGCTGGGTAAATCGACACCATGGAAGTTTGCCTAAGCAAAAGGAATGGAATAATACTTTCAACCGGAAAGCGATGTAACGTGTTACGAGGATACCGATAATTGGCAGCGAAAATATTGGAAGCTTGCTAATAGTGAGAAAGAGAAACCGAAAGCGCAAACTTTCTTTTTTTAGGTATTAATTAAAAAATTTGCAAAAGAACGGAACTGGCAAAAATGACGCAATAGTTTATTCTACGTTGGTCTCGACCGTTTCTAATCCGCCGAAATTCCCGTTTGCGCAAACTTGTTGGAACGAGCTTCGTAAAATGCGAGACACGACGACGATTTTAGGTGCGCGCGGAATCTGCCAGTACCCGGGACGCGTTAAGGAAAACTTACAAAAGATGGGTAACACGGTGCACGTGAAGCGGGCTGCATAAAGTGGGATAAAAAGTATGCGAATACGAGACTGCAGCGAAGAAAGATTTTTCAGGATATTTTCGTTGCATGTGAATCGGCGTAGGAATAAGGTGAAACGTGTCGAATAGGATCAATTATTAAAAGCGAGTTCTGAAACGAGGACGAGGCGAAGAGATTCAAATTTTTCCAAAGGATTTTCATTTGAATATCTTTCCGCTTATTAAATAGAAATGATATCCTTTCGAATTAACATGCTTCGAGAACTTCCTTCTTATTTTCCAAACATTTTTTTCTTTAGCAATCGTACTTCCCTACATTTTCCGTAATTTATCATCGAGCAATCAAGTAATGGAATTTCAAACGAAGTACGATAGTTTTCCTTTTGCATCGAAAATGGCGAGCAATTCTTTGAGTCTACGTTCTGACGAGACACCAAGTAGCACCGAGGCCAAGGGCATGAGACATTTTACTCGTCATCGTAAAGAGACGAGACGAATGTAACTTCGTAAATGTAGGATATTTTTAGAGACATAGAGGAGAATTAAGCACTGAAAGACTCGTTACAGTCAAATCCTAAATGCTGAGTAATTCGTGACTCCGTGTTTATTTGTTCACCGTGCATTTCAGCTGAACTTCGAAATTGCCTCGAGTCATCGTACACGAGGCGTCGTTCAAAAGTCTGATCTAGGCTATTAGGCTTCAGCACTTAGGATTTAGCTGCCATGTGGATCGTAGGAGGTCGGGGCCAGGCGACGCGAGGTGGCTTTGTGCAACCCTGGCTTTCCCTGTCGTGAAAATAGGGGGTGACGCGGTCACGATCACCTCTCGGGAAGGGTCCCCGTGAGGGTGACCCTTCGGAGGGTCTAACTCGGAGGCAGAAGTCTCCTCCACCATAACCTTGACGTGGAGGGAGTTTCTCCTCCTTCGAGGGAGACGTTTGTCTTCTTTAGAAAGGGCTTTAAAAGGGCCCGTCCTGGAAGATAGAGCGAATGTCATAGTTGTCCTCAGTTCTTGGAGATGGTTGACAAGTCGTCAGATAGTTCCATAGTTAGAGTTAAGTTGTTAAGATAATCAGTCGGAGTTCCATAGTTAGTTAGTCGAGTTATCGTTTTATAGTCGCGGAGTAAGGTCTTGTCAGAGATTTGCTAATAGCGACTTCGCTTAAGCACTTCACTAAACTACCCTCCATCTTGATCTCTATATAAATTAATTTCCGTCCTTGGGTTTCGTTATGAAGTTATAATTTTTCAGCTTCGCGTGAAAGATCTGTCTCTAGCACGAGGAACCTTGGTATCGGATGTTTATTCTCTTAACGCTTCGAATATTTTATTTTGCTTGGTTAAGGATTCCCCTTTTTTGCGAGCAAGCAACTTTCGTGCAAAATAAACCACCCGCTTTGAAAACAAGCTTTAACCATCCCCTCGATCGAGATCCACGATCTGTACGCTTACGTGAAATTGCATTTAAACGTATAAGCATCCCCCTCCCGTATGCCTCGATGCAGGACAAACAAGTTTCGTGGATTTTGAGATATTCGCCTAACCGTTTCAACATTTGCTCGAGTATCTTTAACCTACGATCTCGATTGCGAGGATTTCCGTCGCGCTCGTCAAACATTCGTGACTTTCTATTGAAATCTACCGCATCTATTCCGACGCGATTTACCTCCGCGATCTTCAAACGCCACGCGTCAACACGGCAAAGAGAAGGCGGAGTGAAACTTCGCCATTTATTCCACCCATCGAAATATCTCGCCGAAACTACTCGCTGAAAGTTCAGCAGCGCGAGTCACCACACTCTAAGAAGCTCTCGTCGCGCGTAACACCCCTGAGAGGCACGTCGCGACGTCCCGTGGAACCTCAGCGGTGGATTCGAAATGAGGGTTGAACGGAACGGCGAGCGTAGGAAAAAGTGAAACAGGGAAAAGTTTGGAGAACGACAGCCGGCCGTTCGAGGGGAAAAAGAACGACGGGGATCACATTTACCTTACGGAGAGTGCGAAACTCTCAGCCGGAGCAAACAGACCGGGTCACGAGCGAGCCAAAAAGAGGGTGAGATCTGTCGGTTTGTCTGTTCTCTTCTGTTTGCCTCCGCTGGCACGCGCGTACGCATACCTACATATGGCCACACGGTATACCAGGCGTTATTCCCGTCTAACTCACCGGTCTAGTTGAGCACTTTTGTTCGACACCACCCCTCGGTAATTTCACCACCGGTCCCGCCCTCTTGCCATCTTCTTACCCTATCCCCTCGGAACGACCACTTGGTCGATCCACTCGTGATCGCGATTGCAACCACGACTTCTTCTCGGCGTCGTTGGCGACTGGAGAAACTCGCCGTGTCGGCGGAATTACAGCTGGCCAGAGTCAGAGTGAGGGGCAAACGAATAATTGAATGGTGTCTAGGATCAACAACCGGGGAATACAAAGGGAGATTAAAGTTGCAATAGCGGCCAGGCTACTGCCTGGTCGTAGAGACGTTCGCCTTTTATTTGCGACGATGTGATTAAAGAACAGGGGCTGCGGTCGGTGGAAATGAGGATTGCGATTGGCGAGCGACGTGTACTATGGTGTAGGTCCGTTTTCTTTGTGATCGTGCAATCGTTTCAGATAGCCAGACTTTTGCTCCATGACTGATGAAGTAATAAAAATATTTCGACCTCCCTTTTCCAGCGCTTTTTTCCTTTCATTTTTTCTTCTGAGCCTGGTGCTGCGAGTTTTTTCTCTCTTTTAAGGGATGGTTCGAAGTAATATGTAACGAAACAGACGGAAGCAGATAGATACGGTATCAAAAAGATGGATGGAGCGAATAAGGGAAAGACACGTCGGGTCACTATTGCGAAACGGTCAACGATTTGACATATGGGATCACGGATTTAAAATGTAATAATATAAAAATAAGATATATTCGCGTGTAAACCGTTCGTAATTTAGAAATCAGACGATAGTTACATCAAGTTCTGTATGTCTCGTCCGAACCTTTCTTAAATGAGAGGAGGTCAAACGAGGTTTACGTTCTCTTACAAGCGTAAACGAGTTAATTGAAATTTTCACGAGAGTTTATTTCGAGGTGACACAAGAGTGGATATGTTTACAGTGTTGGTTTGGTTTCTTGTATGTGTCTGCTCTCCTGTCTTCGTGTGTTTTATAAGTTCGGGTGTTGCTGTCATTGGTTGTCGAGGCGTGTAAGTGGTGGGTGCATTTCGGTGGTTCTTGGTGGAAGTGGAAGTTTAAACGAATTGTCAATTTGTTTTTCGGTCCTTGGGAAATTTTAATCTTTTTTATAGGGGTTAACTCGGATGATATTTCAGGAGGTCCAGGTGTCCGTGAGTCGTGAGACGTTGGTCGTAAGGGAGTAAACAGTTGTCTCCTCGACTCGGGTCTTCTGTCTTCGGGGGTGAATGCAGGGAATGGTATACTAGGTTCGGGTCTTTCGATGGTGGTAAAGGTTCAGAAGGATTCGAGTTAATTATCTGTCTGTCTATGAAGGATTTGCAAGCCTTTATCGAGGATTAGATCGGGAGATGGTTGGGACGGCGCAAGGGTCCGCGAGTTTGGGAATGAACATAGGGAATGAACACTGTGAAACAGTCAACAGAGGAATTTTTATACTTCTTTAAAATGCATATTTTCAAAAAATGTAACTCGATTCTTTATCCCGTACTTCGATAGGATAAATTATGATTTGATAAATATTTCAGCATTAACAGTTCTCGATTCGTTTTAATTTTATAGAAGGAACAATTTCGACGTACACGATGTAGTACCCATGTGTTTCTTAATAGAATCTTGAAGAATTTATCGTTTCCATTGCGTTCGAGTTACGTCGATTCATTGCCACTTTCATTAAATTTCAATGGGACAAGTAACGTCGTCTCCATCAATGGAATTAAACCCTACGGACTTCGTGAACGGTAACTAACAAAAGAACAGAATCGGGAACTCGACGGTAAATTATTTAAAATGGATTACAGAGTATCGTGGGGCAAAGGAGCGAACGCGAGAACGTATGCAAGCTTAAGACGATGCTGTGTAACGAAGAAGGTGGAGGCCGCGTAAGGGTGATAAATTATTGAATCGGACCGCTTTAATTCCCAGGCGATGTTGAACGATGAAAGGCTGTGGAGCAAATTAAATCAAACACAAGTAGGGAACCGGGGAGTAGGAGAGAGAACAAAGGAACGACCTGCTGTTTAGAGGCAGACACGGTAAAAGGTGCTAGAAGCATATTATTTCGAGGCAAACGTCACGCCGTTTGATGTATTACGGCAATATAAATTATACAGTTGCCCGGGTTTGAATTAAAGCGCGATACTTCCGCCGCTTGTTAGAATTTTATTCGTCGAAATGAAACAAAAACAGGGTGAGATGGGTTGAGTCTATTGGATTTCGTTGATCAATGTTCAGGATGGTACGTTTATCTCTAACACGTTTAATATCTCATTTCCACCAAGCGTCTGGCTCTTCGTGAAATCGGTAATTACGTACCTTTTCACGATTATTTAATACGGTGGAAAAGGGAGGTTTTACTATATTACAGCTCTACGTGGAACTCGATGTTAAAATATCGGTATTCATGCGTAAAATTTGAGTTACACGCGATTTTATGTTAAATAATCGCAGAAAGTAATTGAAATTTTATGAAAATTTTGCTGGGTTTCATTTTCAAAAGGAAAGAAAGGAAACTAAAATCGAAGACATCGCGCCAACGTGTATATTCGGCTCGATCTTTGATCCCGTACCTTAGACGCACGCAATTCCTCTTTGCGAAGATTACAGTCGCAACTGGAACGTGCGGCAAAGGGGCTGAAAGTGTGCGAGTACGCGCGACTTCCGGCTGAAAGCGTCGTAGCTCTCGGAAGTTTTGCCACTTTCCAGATCTTCTGGAAATTAAGCTCTTGGCAAGCTTCTAACGGCAAACACGCGCGTCCTCGTCCTTCAATTCGTTCATACTCGCAGTGCTTCGATTTAACTAAGAATTTCCACGCGGCATGTTAGTTCGCTTGTTTACAGATTTACCTGGCATGTGACGGTTTTCGAGCAAACGTATATTCGGATACGAGCAACGAATAGTTCATTTTATATTCAACCATAACGCGACGATTATAAGAAAATTAGCAGTACATTTTTGTTTCGGGCATTTCCATTTGTTTCTAACTATGACAGATTTTTTGGTGAAATAGGTATTTGCGACGAAGAAGTTTTACCTCGGTTGTAGCAGGAAGAGGATCAATCTTCCATTTCGACGCTTTCAATTACCTTGCGTCTATTTACCCTCTTAATTATAAAGATCTTCTTGAGATCTTTCCCCAACTTTCTGAGAAAAGTGTCATCCACTTGCCGAAACTTCCAAGTATCGCAATTGTTACTATATAAATCTACCCTTGCGTCTCTCATTGTCTGTAAATCTAGTCTAGTAATTAGGTTCACGAGATTAGTCAACTGTAGCGTTCAAAATATCACACTCTCTTTTCTATTTCGTCGACTATATTCCTTTTTCTCGTAGTCAAAAAGGAAAACGGACTCGAAACGGACCATCGGCCATGCCCAAATATATAGCTGCGCTTTACCGTGGCTGGGGAACTCAAACGGAGAATTGCATCCCGGGTAATTAAAAAATCACATCCTCTCGTCTCTCTTTGGAAGAGGAGACGGCAGGCTTCCGTGCGACTCGTTGGCCTCTACTTTATTCTTTTTTGTTCGTGGACGTTCCAGTTCCACGAGTCGGAGTTAAATCGAGCATTTCACGAGCCTCGGCCAGTAGTAATGGAAAACGTATTACCGGAGTCGTAAGTTCCGTCAGTAGGGACACAGGCGGCCGACATTATAACGCGGATGTGCAGGCTGTACTTAACGACGAAACTCCGTGGAAACTGTAATTTTCGTCCGAGAGGGGGAAAAAGTAGTCGCGATGTTCACCGGTTGAAGCCGTGCGTCGTGGAGAAAGGGGGTGAAAAGGGTTCGTTCTGTCGTACAAACGCCTCGCGCCGTGCATGAAATACGGCTGACCGAAAAACTTAAACAAGTGGGATGCCGAAACGCATTTATCCGAGCAATAGACATTTCAGCTTAACGAATGCTCACGGTCATCTGAACCAAGGAGGAAACAATGATAATTGGCAGTGTGGCGTTCCGAACACTGCAACTCTCACGGTGCAAGTTTCTCGGGGTTGTAAGACCCGTTTACACGGATGCGGCCTACTCTAACCCTTTGACTACGGCCTTTAAAAATGGAGAAATTTTTCATCAGATGGGCATTCAGATGGGCATATCCGCTATATTGAAACAACATTGTTTATTTCTTTGTATTCTGCATTAAATGGTTATTGTACATACTTAAAGTTTAGCAGCAAACAAAAGTTTTGAGCGCCTTTAGACACCTACAGTAGTGAAAGGGTTAATAGAGTCAGACCTGGTTAGGGGTGAACTAAAGAATTCCGATGTGTGACTGCCTTTGGCGCTGAATTTATGGTCATGGGTCTGTCTTGGCTGTCTGGTCGTGATGCTTGTTTTGTCTTCTTGGGATTTTTAGCAGAACTCTCCTCGTGACAATTGTCTCGGTGGTTTTATAAGTTTGTACGTCTACTGATTGATCGGTGCGAAATGTAAGCACTAGATGTGTGTCTTTCTATTGGTTGTGAATAATATTGGGGGTGTGTGTTAGCTTCCACGTCTTTCCGTGGTGGTGGGTGTTTAAACAATTTGGGTCCTTATGCCTGTCGTCTTAAGGGTGACCAGGTGACAACGAGTGTCCACGAATCAAGAGACGTTGGTAATAAGGACATGAAACAGTCTCTCGCTTAACTTGGGATCGCAACAGGCAGTTCCTGCAGAAAATGCCGTGTGCCGTAAGCCAGGGTGTGATATGTCAGGGAGAAGTCGCTTGTAAATTTATTTTATTTCATATTCAATCCTTGCTTTTATTAACACATTGCGTACGGCTCTTTGCTCAGGCAACTCGTTTTGGGCGATCCAGGAACACCTTATACGATGCATATATGCACTTTTTTAATTCGCATTTGGTATTAAATTCACGTAAGGTATTCTTAAATATTACTTTATATATGGGAGACTTCGTTACCCTGGTAACATAACAAGAAAATCTATTTTTTAATTCTTTAAATCATCGACTGAGTCGAAGAAACCTGAAAACGAGATATCTCGTCACCCGTACGCAGTGTGTTAAAAGAGCTTGCTTCTGCTTTGTCGATGATACGGTTTGTCTAATTTTCTCTGAGTTTGTCATGGTTTCTTATATTAACACACAAGCAAATGTGTATTTGCTTCGTTCATTGATAAATTCTTTGTTTATCTCTATCTAAATTTATTCAATTTTCAGACGTTTCATTTTCATATTTCTATATACTTGTACGCTTCGAAAGTTCTCGAGTACTCTCGAAATTAACAGGGAACAGTATATCACCTGTTCGAAAGTGTACAGGAAAAACCATCCAACCCTTTTAAAGGTCTCAGGATTCGGTATTTAAACAACCGAGCCATTTAGTCGCTACTGACCACTCCACGGGACAGTTCGATCCGTGTTCGACTGTTCGTAAATCCAGCCTCCGGTGCTTCCTTCCACCCCCGGCATTACCGTTCCCAAAATTTATTCCTTGTTTTTACAACCCTGACCGTTAGTTTTTCAGTCGTTTAATCCGCGGTCACCGCGCTAAGGTCTGCCGCCGGGAAAATCGGGGCAACATCGAGCAAACAAATTTAATTAATTCTGATAAGTGAGAAGTTTATCAAGTCGAGATCGGTTGGGTGGATATCACGGTTGATGGGGCGGTCGTGGGAGACAGAGGTACGCTAATTTGTCGACAGTTTTGCGAATGTTTCGGCCAGTTTTAGAAACGAAAACGAGGCCGACGTTCTAACGTTGGCATTCACCGACCGAACACACAAGAGAGAGACTTTGATTTTAATTAAATCATAATGTAGTTTCCAGTGCGTGTATCTACGCTCGTAGTAGCTTCACAGCTTCACAGGATTTGCGCTTCTGTTTCTGTCGTTGACCCTTTCACTCTCTTGTATGTCTTCCTATGGGACGCTCTCCGTTATCCATATCAGGCTATTGCCTTTGCCAGTTCCGCGAGCTTCTGAAGGGGACTGCTAATCGGAGAGCACGTCGTTATCCCAATCTAGGTTCAAATGCGCCATTTCTGCGAACATGCCGAAGCTGCCGGATGTCTTCGCGACTATCGCTGTTTCTCCTGTCCGCATTTTTCGCGACACCTCCGCTGTTAATAATTATATCGTTACAGCCGGCGGACGAACAACAACCCTGCTCCACTGAGTCGTTTATCAAAGGGGACTATATATCTTGCTCGTGTCCGAAGCACGAGTCGAGAAGTGGTTACTCGAAAATGGAATCGTTTCTTCCTTTCACACGTGAGAATTTAATATTTTCAGATGAACTTGTGGACGGTGCTCATTCGAAGAAATTTATTTTCCATTTCGAATCAGAGTTTCTTACAGGTATTTTATGTTTAATCGAGCATTGTATCGTAAATATTTCTGTTTAGAGTTGCGTTGAAATTTTTAGATAAATTAGAAGTTTAAAAAAGGATCCATCGGATATCTGTTTAAAGGTTTGCTATATAATGTGCATTCGAGAATATTAGAATTGGAAAGAAGAAACAGGAAATAACACTCGAGCCCTGCGACGAATCTCAAGGAAGCAGTTGACAGGTTTGATCGAGAGGATTTTGTATCTGTCATATATTCAGTTTCTTGAAATCGAAATCTCAGAAATATTTCTTTCATACGTACCAAGTTAATATCCACTGAGTTTTATTACAATTACTCTATGTATCAAATTGAATTATAATCGACTCGTTTCCATTGCAAAATTCTATTCGAATGTTACTTTGAATTCTGCGAGAAGAGTAGATATTCGTAATTCGTGTAACTACATACGGTATACAATGAGAGAAACTGCAAAGGTTATATAAATGCTTCGATTATTCGCTACGCGTTCTACTCTTTTTAGTTTACACTTTACTTTAGCTCGTTACTCGCTTGGCAGAATATTCGCCTAAATAGCTGAAATATTACAACTTTGTTCTTCCAAACATTCAATTCGTATAACCGTATTAAAAATTTCAAGAAAAATGAAAACAGAACGTAGCTTTGTACATTGAGAGTTACGAATACGACTTTGAATATGCAAAATAATACTATTGTGGTATCGCAGGATGAGTGGGTCGAGCATGTTATCTAGAGTGCGTGCGAAAGGACGAATGACCGTACGCTAGGATCATGTGGACGGGATGTTTATGAAGAGTATCTCTAGAAATGCGTTTGAGTGTTTGGGCTACGAGACCCGCTGAGGACAAGACTGCAAGGAGTGCGTGGGAAAGTGTGATTGGGAAAGAGGGAGTAGGTATGAAAGAGGATAGAGTGTATGGTTTTAAATAGGGATGCAAGGGCGTGAAGCGGCAGTATGTAGTATGTCGTAGTATGGTGTAGTATGTAGTATGTTATCGTTCGTAGTAGAGTTATTAGAAGAGAGTTGTGAAGAAAGAAGTTGTTAGTTGTAATTGTGTCGTTAGTTGTAGTTGTAAAGTTTAGTTGAAATATATCTATTTATACTCTAGTCTTTACCGTCACCGCACATTGTATATTATTTTATGGTTAATAAATAGTTTTATATTATTTAACAACCACCCATGTCTCTACACTATTATTCAAGTACTAAAGACAAATTTCATTCATATTCCTAATATTATTCGTAAACTCTACATACATTACGCAAGTGATCCATATAAAAATTCAGCAAGTTGCACTTACGACGAGCATCGTGTAATTATCCAACAAAGTGAACTAGTGCGATCAAAAAGAGCAGCAGAGGTAACAGGTCACACGTGAAAGTGGCCAATTAACCGGTCCGTTCGCAAGATTTCGTATGAGAAACGGCAATGGCGAACACGTTACGGTTGTAACGCGGCGGAAAGAGGTAGTCAGCCCGCCGAAAAGTCACTTACCGACAATGGTGCACTCGATCCGAGTTAAACGGTCGTTCATGGCCGACGAGACAGCGGATTAGCGGCTAGGTAATTGCGGGGCGGCACGGATGGACGTGCGGACGGAAGGGAACCAGTTTTCGAGCGGTATCTGGAAGCTGGGTATCGCAGGTGGGAACGATGATAGGTAAGCCAGCGTAATGCGTCGGCCCATTTAGACCAGGAAGTATAATGACAACGGCAGAGGAAGAGAGCGAGAGAACGAGGAGGAGGAAGATAGGCGCAACAAAGTTTGAAAACCGGAAAGAGGGAGAGAGAAGGGTCGTGAAAAGAGTAAGACGAGATATCTAGGTAAAATCAGGCTACTGGAAGAAGAAAGGAAACGAAATGGAACTGTCTGGAGTTGGTTCATGAATGGGGTTGCATCGTAATTGCGTGGGAAGCTGAAGAAAAGGAAGCGTGGATGGAAGTCAATGGGAAGCCAAGGGACTCGGTGGAAGAGTAGGTTTTAACCGAGTTTACAGAGAAAACGATTACGGGGAAAGAGATGCGTAGAGAACGAGAAAGGGATTAGGGATCAGAAACAGACAATGGGAATGGAAGGAGAAGGATGGGCAGAGAAATTCGAGAGAGGAAGAGAATAGACAAGGGAATAGCATCGAGAGTGCAATCGATTTAGACACACAACAGTTTGAGTTCGAGCGAGACAAGGTTTTTGAAGATGACCCTATCGCGCAACTCTGTACTGTGTCAACATGTCAATAGGACAAAGACCACTTATCTCGCAAAGTAAATCCTAGCCAAATTCGGTCTGGTATTCAGGATCGTTGTTTACCGCTAGGAACCATGACTACAACCTAAGATCGCGAAACGGTACTAATTTCTCTTCGAAATAATAGCTTATGTTTTCATCTGCTATCATCGTAGGAACACGCGTGTGCTGGATGCCTGTTTTAAGAAATATCAGTGGAAAAGTAGATAAATTATTCTGTAATGAAGACCGAATTATATCAATGATGTAAACTACTACAAATGATATACGCTTACTCAAACAAGAAGGAAATGACTTCGTTTAAACGTAGGTATTTAAAAGAGATTCAAGAAGAAACAGTTACAAAAGTTTTCAATTAAACTTTTAATAATAACAAGTATTATTGCCCATAAAAGAATTGTTTACAAAATATAAATGTCATAATACACAAGGGTGCAAGATACAGACTATAAGGATTGTTCCCTCGTTTAACTGGCAAGAAGAAATTCGTAGTGCGTGCACGCTAATCACTCGAAAATCATCACGCCGAACATTAGGGTAGTCACCCACCATACGCAAACGCTATCAAACTGAACAGATATACAGATCAAGGCCCATGGGTCACGCAGTGATTCGGCTCGCATGCCACAACTACAGGGTCAAGGATCGATATCCCCTGTTCCCGTGGTGGTTCAGCTCGATTCCCACTACCCGAGGATCATTGAGATCGATGTTCTCGGATCCCGGCATAACCAGGTTCGAGTTCCACGATCCGGTCTCATGGAAATTCAGATCTTTGGACCCGCCGAAGTATGGGTCTGGCAATTCCATCTTACGGTATGTGTTCAACCGGAGTTCCACAATTACAAGGTGGTTCCGACCTGAGTTCCACTATTACGAAGTCACAGAGATCAAGGTTCTAGAGCACAGAAAGGAGTTCAACTCGTGTCTCACAAGGCTGGGAGAAACGAATACAGAAGCATCGCGTTTTCGTCCATATTATATAACGGTGTAGCGACCAGCGTTCATCATTCTCACCCTAGATGGATACCAACTGGAGCACTTTCTCGCAAGTTCTCGGTGAATCTTCGACCTCCCTTGAATAGAAGTTCTTATGCTACCTAATTATCCATGTCTAAGGCAGAGCCTGCTAGAAATCATCATCGTTAAAGAAACACTCAGTGGGGGGGATCCCCATAAGGGTATGCAGTATTAGGTACCCTGCGTGACTGGAAAGAAGTCAGCTGAGAAGCTTGTAGGACCGAATCCCTACCAATCCAACCATTCTAACATCATGACAGAAGTAGAGTAAAACGCTTCCCTTATTGGCAAAACTGATCTCTGCCTGTTAACCCGGTCATAGAACCCTTAACCTACCTTTAACACAGGGTATTCACAGTTGCCTGTCACGTGTCAGCAATTGATTTTTACTTTGTTGTACACACGGAATGTACATTGGAATGTATCGAATGTGGATATATCGATTGGCGAGCAGTACTCGTACTTTATTTTAATATACCGATATCGGTGTATAATAATTTGGCCGAAAGTTGCGAGCCAACGGGAAGTTTGATAGAGAGGTAAACGACTGAGTTGTCGGAAGAGATGACTTCAGTTTTCAGAGATAATGCTTGCAGATGCAAACTGCTTCGCAGTTACAGAAATAATATCGCGCATCAGCGCGTGCACTGATAGTGTTTATCTCTCACATTGCAGACATTCGAAGTGAATCTTTGTTCGATTGCGCTTTTAACCGCCACGTCAAATTAATTATTCGGGTTAACAAGTGACCCAGTTTTTCCGCCAATTATTTAATTCCGGGTCAGAAATATATTAGAACGTGTTTCGAAACAATGGTAGCGAATTTAGCACGAGGATTCCGCTTCATGGCTAATTGACGCGTACAGTATGTACTTGACTCGGAGAATCGATGCTTCAACGCGAATTGTAAAATGAGCGCGTATTATCGTTTGCCCACGTGAACAATAACCGTCAATAAACGAATAGAAATGCTGAGACATAACCTCGAACTCGCCAAGTAGGGTAAAATTCAGAACAGTTTATCCAGAATGTAGAGGACTATTTGCGAACCCTTCTACTCTGGCATGAGATTCAGTTCCGATATTTGAGGTCATGTAAGCAATTACGGAATAACAAGTGCGTCCTTCAAATTATAAAATTCGCGAAGCGTTTTTACGAAATATATTTTTTATGAATACGGTAATTGTACATGTTAAAACGGTTCATAATACCGCATGAAAGTGGAATTAAAGGAGGAAAAATACACAAGTTGCACCGTAATCGGAACTTCAGTTTTCATATTCCTACGCAGATAGTAATATACAGTTTAACCCTTTGCACTCGAGAGGCGCTTTTCAGTCATCATTTAATTCGATTCTAAAGATCGACGTTAATTAATATATCAAATATAAAATTACCTAACGATGTGTGGAATGTCGAAGAAAAATAATTTTACGTTTTGATTTCTTATTCACCATTTTGAAAATATCCTCGACTTTATGACAGAAAGTCTTCGAATTACTATTTTTCCGTAACGGAAAAAGTCGTCGAGTGCAAAGGGTTAATATCAAAAGCCATAAAAGTGTTTAAGAACTGTATTCTTTGTCAGCTACCATTTTTATCAAAAAATTCGTTCTCTGAATTGATTCCGCCATTTTCTTTTTCACTGTTGCAATATAAATGGAAGCATCAAAGATGGCCAAATGTCCATCTGTTTGAACATAACAGGAGTGTAATTTATTTCAAAAAATGTTCACGTGAAAACTGCAGATTTTTTAACAGATTTTCTCTTCTACCCCTTTCTGCTGTTCGCTCCGCTGTCTTTGAAATAGTTAACGAGATTGTCATAACCGGGAAAAACCCTGTGAATGACATGGAATCGAGTAATATTTCTATCTTTATCCATAATATATGGAAATATCGGTCTGCATATCGTTACGCTCGAACAGGCACGTTATAAAGGTACGAACATGTATACGTGCTTGCATTGAAACATTCTGCACGGTAAAGCACGATCCGAGTATGGTAAACATCGAATGACTGCGTTTTAATTAAATCTCTATCGATCGTGTTTGCCGGGTCGATTCACGCATTGATGAGTTTTAATTTTAACATTTGATCTTTGCCCTCCGGAACACAAATGCCTTTCTCCTGTCTGAAATCCTGCCGTGTCCCTCCAATGCTCGAAAGGATCTCGAATATGTACCCAAATTGTGACTTTTTTCCATTTTTTTCGAATTCGTTCTGTGCCTGCGATATTTCATACGTTATAACCAAAAGGGAGGAAGAAAGGAAATTCGCGAGCAGCTCCTCGTAGACATCGTCGTACAATGATTCGATTGATAAAGCGATTAAATTTTTCAGTATGTTGATTCGAGAAGGGACAGATGGTTATGTTCAGCCAAACAAAGATTAATCTTGGGAATGGAAGAGATATAGAAATCAGGGAAAATTGGAATATCCTGAATGAGGATGTAGGCAAACCTTCCCCGTAGGGAGTCAACCCTTTACATTTTGCTACCGCCATTATGGTGACGTCGATAATGCGTAAATTAGCTTGGTTCTCGTCGATAAGAAAAATGGAAAGAGGAAGAACGATGGTTTCCAATTCTTCCCGATTAATGTACGTAGGATCGTTTTTGGCTGGATTGGCTTAACCCCTTGACATACAATAACGTCTGGGAGACGTCATTCGTTTCATGTGCCATTGTAGACTTTGACGTCTCCGAGACGTCAAGAACTGTCTTCGACGAACGTCGCGCAATATATTATTAAATTCTTCAACTGTTTTGGTCGTGTGTCAATGCTATTTTGTTTAAAAAATTGAGCACATTTTCTAGAACATATATCTGCGACAAATAAAATGCAACATCCTGCAAAGAGAGATACCATACGTGCATCAAACATAATATGAGAAGTGAAACAACTTGGCAGTGTAAAACATGTCTAATTCCACTGCATATTTCTAAATGTTTTGAGATGTATCATACTTTACAGAACTACTAAATTACTTAATTATTTATTTATTTATTATTTATTAAATTTCTTAATTATTTAATATTGTATATGAACTTTATTGAATATTATATAACAATCTAAATTTGAAAATAGGATGTTCTGTTTCTAAGCTTGCACATGAGTATCCACAGTTGAGCCAAATTAAATGGTATTTTAGGGACACGCCCACGCGCATTTTATTTGTATGTCAAGGGGTTAATATAGTATCGTTGGCTTTTTAATAGAATGAAATAAGCTTACAAATATAATGAGGACGGCTGGCTATGAAACAAGAGAGATTCGCTATGGGCATACTCTTCTGATCTTTCTTAAAACCGACTCTTACAACTGACTTTCATAAACTGACACTCTAAACTGAGACTGATAGACTGCCTTCTCACGCCCTTGCACCCTTACTTTTAATCATTCATTCTGTCCTCTTTCATACTCGGGCTTTCTTTCTCGATCATGCTCTTTCCCACGTAACCTCGGCGGGCCAGGTATTCCAATAACTCTGAACGCATCCCTAAATTTTCAATCGAATCTATCATAAATATTCTTTACAGTCAATCCTCTTGCAAGAGGTCACTTTCGCCCAAACACTCTTGACATTACTTTTGGGCCACACTCATTTCATTTCTACATGTATAATTTAACACTATGCCGTCTTCACGTCTAATTGGGATTCTTTCGTTTGGTTTTCGTAGTTTTCGCATGACACCAACATGGTGCCATTGGACGGCATGGTGTTCATAAAATAATCTTTAATTCAAGTAACGTTCCAGTAATACCTCTATATCTGAGATCGAATCGAGTCGCCTAATCGCTAATCACCGTAGAAATATTTATCGCACGCTTCTGAAACTTATTTATTAACAGAATTGTAACGGATTAAAGATGTGATAGGCAGGATGGACATGTCGCGACTGAAATGGGAACCGAGAGGAAAGGTGATATGGAGAGGTAGGATAAGCGACAGAGAAAGGGTAGGAGCGAGAAGAGAAACACGGGGGAATGATATAGCAGACAGGAAACATCAGTGCCAGATAGAGTGAATCGGTCCGTTTCAAGGGATTAGTATGTGTAGCAGAACGGAGGCATATTGCGTTATGTACCTCGGGAGTATCAGAATGCTCGATCGGCAGTAGGCTTACCCTACATCGCTTGATACATGATCAGGTATGTCGGCCAATCCCCGGATGTTCTAACGGTTGTTCTACCAAAAATCACGCGTACAGAACTCGCGTCCCGGCAATTCGTTTTATAGCTATCGCTCTGAGTGGTCTAGGGCTCTTAGGTGCAGATAAGCGTAGCCTGGGATCCCGCGCTGATTCCCATCTACCAGAACAGATCAAAAAGTCAATAAATCGATGGAAGTGTAAATGTTTGGTGTAACAGCGTCAACTACTCAATTGAAATACTCTCTATTCGAATCTCTATTCCTTTCTGCTCATTTCGTTACGGTTCTTTTTCTTTTCACAGTCATGGTTAAATTAAAGTTTTTAAATTAAAAGGTTTCGTTCGGATTTTCGGGAAATTTTATTATTTTTTGTCAAATGTAGCGTTTGCATGCACTTGCTTTCTGAAATATCGTAACCGGTATTTTTTGCTGTTTATTTTCATTCTTTCGCTGGACGCAAATATCGTTCTTTATACGTTTCATTGATCCTACCCTGGATACTTTCTGGATATAAAACTGGAGATAGAAAATTCAATTCTTAACTCTTTGGGGCACGCTGGGATTAAAAGTGTCCCACCTTTTTGATTATTTGATTATTTCTCACCTGGAAATATTGCAATAGCTGCATGCACATAGGTTTATATTTCGTCTTATTTATGTAAAGCAGCTGGTGATACCTTTAACAAATGTTAGAAATGTATTCGCTTGTGTTGGCAACATTCAACATGCCAGTACAGGTTCATCAATTGTTCCAAGCGGAAGATTTATTGCGATAATCCTTTTTTCCTGGTTTTATGCTTCCACGTTATGTGATTCCTTTATTAGTAAAAATATACCAATTTTGTTTCGTTTAAAACGCGATAAAATTTCTATGCAACGTGGGTCTATTTTATTATCTGAACTGCTGTGCCGCAAAGAGTTAAACGGTAAACTTCCGGAATAATCGTTGCTCGCGGATGAAGACTTCGATTACAGCTTTGTAAATATCTGTGTATCTGCAAGTTGAACGCTGAGTTAGTTACGAAGTGGGTACAAACATCGAGTGCAAAGTGTCGAAGAACTTTTCGAGTTTAGCTCGTCGAATGTTCCAGGTGCAATCGATTATTCAATAATGCATTGTTGGAATACGCTCGATGAAAATTTTCTCATTTCTTCGTGAAGAAGAGCATACTCGAGCATTAAATATGTGGACAAACTCGAAGGTACCGTACCCTGGAGGAACATCGTGTGGTTCAAACTTTCAACTTTTAATTTCTCGTTCTATGTAAAATTTCAAAGATCGCTTTGCTTGAACTTGGCATGCGGTTATAATTATATTTTACGACGCCATTGCAATTTGATACGGATAGGCAAAGATATACAATGCGATATGTTAATTTGAATTTCCTGCGATCAAATGGTTCAAATTACTGTTCATAAAATTGGGGGTAATAATATTCAGCGAGCAATAATCAATTGATTCTTCTCGTATATGTTTCGATAGTACAATTAATATAATTACTGACCAACTCATGTGATTTGCGGTACAATACGAGATAGTTTGTTATTCGTCATACTGAATTTCAAAAGTTAGTTACAATGATAATGATTTTATGCATACGAAAGCTCGAGTTTACTTCAAGAGTTCTTACCCTATGACTTGCAGAAAATGAATTCATTATCGTAACGAGAAGCGAGTACGATTAAAACGGACATTTATCCGGAGAAAATATGATATATTACTAGTTACTTTCTTTTTCTTCGCCATTATTAAAATTTGTATATTTGTTGCTTAAATAGCACAATTATTTCACCTCTTAATTATCCGAATGGTAGATAGATTAAGCTAATTAGTGGATCCATGTGACAAAAGGGAATCATGGATAAGATGTTTCTTCCTTGGCAAATTCAGTTTCTCTTCTTTCCAATATTCGCCATAGACTCCTAAATTTCTTTTTCTGACTTCGTTCTTCGCTTCGCTTCTCCCCCTTCAAACCATAACGCGTAAATCAGAGAACCAATGAAACTGAAACCAGTAAAAAAGTTGTCTTATATGGATTGACCTTTCTTTCTTCCCTGTGTAGCCATGTATGTGGCTCGATCCTAAGATTATCGCGAGATTCAATTCGGTAGCTCGTTCGGTAGCCATCCGTTTGAAATCTCTCTCTATGGAGTAAACGCTGGCGTGATTCTTCCACTATCGGCGCTCACTGCTTTTATCGATATTTACAAGTTCCAGCTGTTGTACAGCGAAAGGTAGAGCACTGTCGCCATCAACTGATACGCCATAAAACTCGAAAAGCTAGAAAATTGTAAGATGCAATGGTTAAACATGCAAATAGACGGTTAAGTAGAAAGGTTACTATAATCGATCTCTTAGTTACTGAGAAATCCTTGACCTCCGTATCTTCATATAATTTGCTAATGGAACATCTCGCTTCAGCCTAGTATTCTCCATCCTTTCCATCGATTTTAGATCTGTCTTTACATTCCATGACAGGGCTGAATATCGTTCGAATTCCAATATTCGCATCAATCCTAATTTTACCAACTTTCACCTTCTTTAACGAGGATCAGTCCCAATTAGGAGAATAAAGGAAAGCGAAAAATGAAAAACGTAACGCATTCATCATTGTCGAAATACTTTTTACAATGTTTTTACTTTGAATACTTTATTTAAGCTTAATAGAAGATAACGTAAAAGTTGAGTAATAATTCGTGCTGCGTTGTTTATACGTCGCATGTAAAATACAATACAGGGCATATTAAAGGATTAATGATGGAGACGGAAATAGATTATGTTAACGTCTAATTCTACCCCTGTTACATTAAAATCCTTTTTCCAATAAATGTAGAATTTACATACCCTGCATATTCTTCGATGATATAATAAATAAATGAATGAAGCAGAGAATGTATTGCGGGGATCCTCCCACGGGGTATCTATTAACTGTCTTCTGGTACACTCTGTCTTTTCTCTGTGGTTCCTGTGGTTCTTACGGATAGTCTAGTTTTCCTACGGTGCTGGCCTATTGGTATCCCTTTGGTCCAAGTGCTATGGTAGATAGCAGGTAGCAGAAAGCAAAAGGAAAGGATGAGTGTCTTGTCCAGGGCCTGCTAGTGGACTCGTCAGTAAGGCATTCAGCAGACCCTGCCTTAGACGAGGATACTTAGGTGGCATAGGAACTTAGGTAACACAGGAACTTAGGTAACATAGGAACTTAGGTAACATAGAAGTTTAGGTAGCATATAGAATACTTAGGTAGCACAGGAACTTAAGTAACATAGGAACTTAGGTAGCATATAGGATACATAAATAGCACAGGAACTTAGGTAGCATATAGGATACATAAATAGCACAGGAACTTAGGTAGCATAGCAGCTTAGGTAGCATATAGGATACATAAATAGCACAGGAACTTAGGTAGCATAGCAGCTTAGGTAGCATATAGGATACATAAATAGCACAGGAACTTAGGTAGCATAGCAGCTTAGGTAGCATATAGGATACATAAATAGCACAGGAACTTAGGTAGCATAGAGGATACATAGATAGCACAGGAACTTAGGTAGCATAGAAGCTTAAGTAGCATATACTATACTTTGGTAGCATAGGAATTTCTATTTATGAGAGGTGGAGGATTTACCGAGGACTTTCTCCTTGAAGTTAGAATCCATCTATTGGCGAGGGTGAGAATAATGGTCTCAGAATTTTCAAATCATAGTTCATACTTTGCTTCGCAGTTTCATCTTCTTCCCTCTTGCCCCCCGAAAAATCTACAACTCTACCGAACAACTTGAAACGGATCCCCGTAGAAAGTTCGTTTGAGAACAATGAACCGACAACCTCTGAACGATTGAACTTGCACCCATAACTATAGATCTTTTCTGTGCACCAACGACAATTTAGAGCCGAATGAAGACGTGCCACAGCAAGCAATAGAAACGTACGATCAAGGCGAACGTTTTATTGGATGAGTCCGTGGGGTGGTCCACATGTTGGACGGTAGGATGCAGGAAACTCAAATGGGCAAAACGAAAATCGAAACGGATTTGGCGGTTGAAATAGGAGTCGTAGAAGCGACGTCGTAAAATCGAGAGTTAGCGAGCTACACCTTATGCGGGGGTTCCGCAGGGTGAAGTTCGCGGTGGGAAGGGAAAAAATAGGAGCGCAGCCACGCAAAGATGGCAGATTGCCCCGCAGGGATAGAAGTCGCAGTAACAGTGGCTGGTGATTCAATAAAGCAGATAACATATAGAGAACAAGGTTGTGGAAACCGGTTTGCCCAGCTGACTGTTGGAAGTTTTCCAGGAAATCTCCAGGAAACAGGCTGCCTTAAGTCATTTTCTCGTACGCAATGCGAGTAGACCATGTTGGTAGATCGTTGCGGGGGTGCAATAAGATTAGAGAATGTGGCCAAACTTCAAACGGATTATTCTGACAGCGTAACGTCTCAAATTGGTACCATAGATATTCCTGTCTATTTCCTCCTCTAATCGGCTCTCAATTTTCATAGTAAATATCGCAAATAAAATTATGGTAGATATCGTAAATAATTCATTTTAATCATAGAGCGAGTAAGATAAATTGTTTCAGGTTAAATAGTGGTTTATAGGAAAAGTATATCCAATCCGAGTAATATTTTTTAATATGGAAAGCGACTGTCTACCGGTTTGTTCGCGACTGAACGTAAAGTGAAATAAAAGAATGGGAAAGAGCGAAATGTAAGCGTAGAGGTACGGAGTACCAAAACTCGCTAAGTAATTACAGTTGGATGACTTCCCGCGAGAATTCTTGACCTAGACGAAGGATGGTGTGCAGGTAGGAAATTCTTTTATCTGTATAACTTTCTGGTTATTAATTTTCTCTAGCCATTCGATCAGAGATGGATATGCGAACTTTTAAGAATTTTCCAAGTATTTTCTCAGTGACGTAGTTCCTACAATTTCACGTTCCAGGCAATATCGAAACGGAACAATTTTTTATTGACATTGTATGTTAAGGTAGGTCTCGTTATTAGATTATACCAATTTTTATTATCACTCTGGTAATATTAATTCGCGATTATTAACGAGACGATTCAAGAATTAAACATCGAAAAATATTCTCTTCCTTGGAAAGATTTTTATCAGATTTTCATCAAATGTTTAGCTCTCTACGTTATCAGTTTTCCCTTTACGTGCTTGGTATCCTGAATCAACGATGCTTTCCCGTAAATAATATGTATAAGCTTTTTAATATAAATTATATATAAATACTCGTCCATTCGTTTCACGCGCACTGCCTTTTAACGAGTTAAAAAGTGCGTATGTGTGTGTGATGAAAAACATGTCACGAAAAATGATGCAGTAATTACATCGTTTTGCAAAACAGAAAGGTCAAAATGAAACGTATAAACGCAATAGCGTTGGTATGTACGGATTTTGCTTTGATCCTGGTTAACATGACAAATCAATAGTACGAAATTATTCTCTCAACAGGTTTGCTACACCTCTGATAGAAAGTGAATATATTTGTCTACGTATTTGCGAGGTATTGGTACAGGCCACGGTGTAGGTTTGCCATTGCATTCGTAGAACAAACGAAACAGACCGCTGAAGGAAATATGAGAGAGCAAAATAACCAAGGCACGTAAAATCATGTTACCTTTGAAAAAGAAAGGATCTCGTATTAGAAAGGCGGTTAGAATTTAGTTGTTATTTATAAATAATATTATCGTCGCTTTTCTAATAATGTTTTATAATAATAATGCAACGAAAGGCAGTCTGTTACAAAGGGAATATAACTGGCCAGGTATAATGACATCGTTAATGTTGATTTAAGCATTTGATCGTGTAGATTCTATTACAGAGATTGAATTTCTAATGAACGTGAATCGGGAATAAAATACAAGCAAAGCTGCTGAACGGTTTATACTGTTTAATCTGAAAAAATCTTCCAATTCCGTAGATTGGATGTGTTCCAATTTATGGAAAATCTGATATCGACAAACGTCCTTTTCTGTTTAAAATATCGACTTCTGCGTATCTATTTCGATTTAACCTTTCCTATCCTGATATGTGGCTAGCAAGGAAAGTAATTACGTGTATCGTGAATTCTCGCTGCGGAAACTTTGTTACTCGAGAAAATGTTGGAAAACCAAATTATAGGTGCGGAGAGGTTTGCATAAATCGCGTATGAAATGTACACTCGTTCATGAATTAATTAGCAAGAATTAATTGAAAAATTTCATATTTGTTCTTGCATAATTTACAAATTGTTGCTTTCTAAGATTATGGAAAGCTTATAGCAAAAGGTACAAAATATCGTAATGAGTAATATTTCTTGGACGTTAAGTTATTATAAAATTAATTTGCATCTTCTCTGGCTGAGGAATTCTTCGAAATACTTCCTCTTCTATAAAGGATTTAATATTACGGAACTGTAACGGAAAAACAGACGCAGATAAAAATCTTGGAAGGGCGATTTATTTCTTTGTGATTGAAAATTGCATCAAAGGAGCAGGCAATTACAGTGAACAGACACAGCATAAAAATTCATTTACATCTCGAACATTGATTTAAAAACATATTTATCGTAAGTAGCTTTTCTAGTAATTTAGTATATATGTCTAGGGATATTGTTCCGATTGGCGATGTACGGAAATAAAGGATGTTATTGATTCCAATGTACATTTTATTCACGGGCTGGGAGACTTAGGAGTAAGTTACAAGCTAAAAAGATTACAAATTAACTACCATATTCACACTCGCGCTCTTCCAACTCTCCGAATCTCTTTCAAACTTCGTCTATAATCTCACCAACAGGACTGTCCCAGGACAGCCCTTGCACCCTTATTTAAAGGTATCTAGCACTCCGTCTTCTTTCATACTCAAGCTTTCTTCCTCGGTCACGCATTTCCCATAGCCTCGCTCTCGAGGTGGGCCACGTATCCTAAACATTTAAGCACCTTTCGCTCTTCACTTGCATTCCATACAGTCATAAATATCCCGTTCATCCGATCCTTGCACGGTCACTCGTCCTCCCACCCGCACTTCAGATGTCCTTTAAACATTCAGTCCGAACCCTGGATTACCGTCTATTGCCCGTCGTCAGCTAGACGAGGGCCCAAGGGTTCCTTCGCACTGACTCTCAACCTACTATTCCTACTCTGCGTTGCACGAAAGAAGTCATCTGAGAAACTTGTAGGACCGAATCCCCACCAGCCCAATCATTCTAACATCATGACAGAAGTAGAGTAAAACGCTTCCCTTGTTGGTAGAACTGATCCCTTCCTATTAGCCCGGTCTTAGAACACCATGTGACAAAGAAAGCGAACAAAGCAACGAGACAAAGTGAGACAGACGCGAAAAATAGATGCAAGAGCGTAGACTCATCCCAAAGCGTAGTAGTGCTTCCAATTCATTGTAAGTTAACTCTGAGATAACATTTCTTTCCCGGATATCTTACGCCTATGTTAACGTATCACGTTACCGAATTTGGAGATAGTAGTTTTGGGAGTGTCATAGAAGAGTGGGTACTACTAACAAGAGTATAGGTGCAGCAAGTGGAATACCCCTCTTGCCCCGCAACCGAACGAGATGACTTCTTTCGTGCAACGCAGAGTACATATTGTAGTATCGCAGGATTTCCACTTCGTGTACAGGTAACTTTAGCTTAGATAGTCATCGAGAGTTCGAGGGCCAGGTGGGTCGAAAAAATCCCGGCGATGCGTCGGGCCCTTAGCATGACCGTAGTTTGTCATGTTGGGGGAGGCTTTTGGGGAAGATATAAAAGAAGGCAAAAGTGGTTAGTGAAGAGTTCTTGGGAAGAGTGATTGGAAGAGAATCTTAGGGACTCTAGAACAGAGTTGTGTAGAGAGGGGTTATTAGTTGTTAGTTGTTTAGTTGTATTTTAGTTGTGAGTCATTAGTTGTAACTGGCTGAGTTGTCATTGTGTTGTGCAATTAAGTTGTAGTCTCAAGTTGATATAGATTCGTATGCTTAATCGTCACCCACATATTAATCTGTTATTATCATTGTTTAATAAATAGTAGTTCTATTATTTACCACCACCCGAGTCTCTACAATATGTATATGGAGGACATTGATTTTAAACGTTGAACATTTTGAAACTTTTTTAATTATAACCTTCGTTATGATTTTACGGTCTCGAACTCCCTTTGCACTCCGGTATGTTTTCGTCATTTCAAGTTTGACTTCAAGCTCGTATCTACTCGGTTGGTACCGAAAGAAGTGGCACACATGTGTAGGTATAGAAAAAGAAAAGCAAATGTTTGAACAGTAGGGTATATTTTTCCTAAATGCGTGATACGATTGTAAAACTGAGAATGATAGACTGTATTTTTGTACGTATATTTACTCGAGCAGTATTGAGAGAAGCGACATATACCCGGTTCATCACTGTCAGCTCGAAGACATAGCAAACGGAAGAAGATGAGAGGAGAAGCGAGTGGGCGGACAAGTGGAGTAAATCTACGGCTCGTTTAAGACGGGAAACATTCTCGAGACAATTGAATTCATTGTCCTCGAAGGACGTCCAAGAAACAGAAGGGTGTAACTCTTTCTTCCAGATTCTAGCAATTATCACCTTGTAATCTGATCGATAACTGTTGAAATGTCTTCTCGAAACGTAAAACATATTTTTCAATCCGAAAAATCGTGTGAAATATTTCTAGAAACCATTCGATTATGTTTGATGGAATTTAGGATACGAAACATTTTGATATTTTTAATTGTTTGAATAGTATATGCTCCCGACAAGTTACTGTTCTATTTTATATTATAGATCCTTTTCTCGACAAAATCCTGTATCAGGCGAAAATAACGTGACGAAAACAAATGAATTCGTTGATATGGATGATTCTTTTAATTCAATCGGCGTACACAATTGTTCTGTGCGAAATAAACGCAGAGCTGAAAATCGTATAACGCATTGATTGCGTTCTTTTAAATCTCTGTACGCCGGTCTGACCACACCGATTAAAACTCATCAATGTTTCTGAACGTTCCATTTACCGTAGAGTTTTCGTTGCTCACGAATTGAACGAGCTTCGTTAGGGGCTGATCACTATTTAAAGTTGCGAGCAAATTATTCCGACGAATCGATGCAATCGTTATGCTTAAAGATTTCAACGTAGCCAGCGTGAATCTGAAAAATACCCCACTAAATACGCAGCAATTAAACGGAATATCGGCATCTGAAATTTGAAATTAGTAAAATTTCCCGGTCACTCGGAAAATCAAGTTTTCGATGTTGCATAATCTCGCATCAATGGCAAAACCGAAGGATAGTTATTTATATAATCCCGAAGCTATCGAAATAGTCACGAAAATATTCATGATATTGGGATATTCGATTATCATAACTTCGGGGTTGACCAGACAAGCAACAAGATTATTATCTCAATAACTTCAGGGTTATAGGATTCTCTACAGATTTAATATGTGACACGAGGAAAGATACGAGACACTCTTCTTCGGACAATATAGCGACCGTGAAAGACGCCTTGAACCACTTTGCACTCGATGGACCTCGATATCTATGATCCCAAAACCATGGCTGGTCCTTGGTGCTTGAATATTCCATGAACGTCCTTAGACCTTGAGTCCCGTGACTTTATCGAAAGATACGCGTCAAGGTTTTCGTACTTCGTCGTCGGACCATCAAACTTCTTCCTACAACTTCTTTCACGCTGATCCGGTGCAATTCGCATGGCTCTGTGGTTATTTGGCGCACATTTCACGCTACTAGAGAGACCTGTATCTCTTGCTCTACCTTCTGGCTGGTTAAAGTCATACCTTGGCGCGTTTGGTTGGTTATAGGCTGACCTCGTAGTCTATACAGTAGGTCGAGTATAGTTCCACATTTCCAGTGCTTTGCTGTTTGTTCTCGCATATGCATGCTCTGCATGTGCTGCATATTCCATCCATTGTGAGTAGTCTGGATGTCCGTTATTGTTCTTGTGTAATGGAGGATGACAAATCTTTCGTATTTCCATTAATCGACCAAGTGCTTATTTATTCTTGTCCTTGATAGTTATTTCAAACGAACGACGAAGACAGCGATGTTGGAACATGTACGAGTTTATCGAGTACGACACTTTCTGATTTGGTATTTTTAAAACATTACCGTCTGACATAATGGAGGTATAATGAAAATTGCAGACATTTTCAACGATTTCTGCGCGACATAAAATTTCTGTTTGCTCGGTGCGAATGATCGTTAGAAGTATCGTGTTTGAAAATGAAATTCTTCCGTGCCGTCCACTTATATTCTCATTGAATATTCAGTATATCAAAGAATTTTTCAAATATCCCGAACCCTTTACCCGGACGCTTTAAAATTCTCGGTAATCTGACGTAATATTTGCCAGGAAACGACATTTTGATATGACAGCAGTTGCCTGAGAAAGATTGTCTCCTCTAAGCCGTAACGGCAAATTGATTTAAAAGGAACGGGAAGCAGAATATCTCGCACCGTCAATTTGTTTCTTTCATATTAAACAAAGTATCTATAACTCTCTTTATTTGCCCTACAAAGCTTCTTCTTCCGGACGTACTTCATAGGAATGTAAATACACTTGTGATTGCAGAAGTAACCTAACTGATATGATTTTAATATCAAGATATTTCGATATTTATATTTCTCTGTAATTATGAAATTCTTCTAATATCGTTAAACATTCGACATCCATGATATCTCCCATTCATGACTCGCATTTGAAAAATTCATTTTATTTAGATTTTTAACTTGCAAATTAATTTTTACGCTCAACGTATCGTTCGAATAATCGTTCTCCGTTTATTCTCTTGGAACTTTTATTCGTTTAGATGAACGAAAGACGCGATTTTACTCATTTTTTATTCCTATTAAAACTCTTCAGCATCGTTTGATCTTTCGTTAAAATTCATAATTTCCGCTGATTCACTTGACTGTTGTGAGTTTTTTCAGTGTGCAATTCTTTTTTTTTGGCCAACAATTTTTCCACTGGCATTCTTCGTTAAATTCTTCCATGCCAGTCGTGGAATTTCCATGGCCGATATTTGAGCTTCGCGTTTGTCTTTCTCGCTCGCTCTTTTCGTACCCGCGATTTGCGCACGAGTACCCGGGTAGACCCGGTTTAAACTACGTAGAACAGCTTCGAGGATGGGAGAAAATGTATAAAACGCGTTTTCAATGGACTCGGTACGGCGACTAGTCATTTGGAGCGGTTTCACAGATATTATTTGATATAAATCATTTTAGCTTAGCCCGACAAACTGGTCGGATAACTGTCCAGGGGACAATAACAACACAGAGCATGCTGTACGATATGCATCCGGAAATTGTATCCCGCAGTTCCCTGATTCCAATCGTGCTCCCTTCCGCGTCGCTGTACGTGAAAACGAATTTGTTTTAAACGCCTATTTCCGGGCTGGCTCGCAAAGGGCGCAATTATGTTCTCAACGCACGAGTTATTAGGATTATTAACCGAATAACTTTTCCGCGTCCCATCGTTTAATGACAAACGGTCGGTAATGAACAGAAAATTGGATGACGCGAAATATTTGTAATGGCAATTTTCGGGCGGATAAAGAAATGAAACGCTATCGATCGCGTTTTTGATTGAACGTAGATACACACGGGCCACGGTACGATTCCATCGATACATTCGTTTCGTTTTAAATTAAATCGGAAATTTGCAATTTGGGTTAACTGTTGTTGCTTTAAAGAAATCGCCAGGGTAAAATCGCGAACGGCAAAAATATGGAAGTATAAATGAGAAATTGACAGAAACCTCGCGCAAAGTTGGTTTTCCGTATTAAGAGCAGGCATAGCTCATTTAGCTAAAATGATTGAAATTTATAGAAGCGGAAGTTACTTACGGTTAATTAAATTTGCTGGAAAATAATTAATGGAAAGTTTTCTGAAAAATTGCACGTTATTTATTTCGAAGTATCCCTTTATTTTACTTTTAACCATATGAAATAAGCAAGATAAGTTTTAATTCAAACGTATAAACACGGAGAAACGTATTATTTATTTTATTCCGTACAACTCGCTGCTGAACAGGGAATATGATCTGTACACGTTCAGTCAGTTTGGTCAGTAGTATATTTCCATATTTTGTTGAACTCTGAGGAACACGAGAAGCATGATTCGTTGCGGAAAACGAGAAAGTAGTATAACTCACTGTATGGTCAGACGCGGTTCCATACGTATTTGGACATTTAATAAATAGTACAGTAACCTTCTACGTGACATTCGTTCAAAATTATACACACGTATAATTTCTCGTTTACTTTATTATAACTTATATTATTTGCTATCGTGTATGTAACTTAATATGCAATTATTATTGCCATCCCATTCAGCGTAATTCGTGTGCTACAAATTTTGTTTCCTTCGTAAATTATTTCAACCGTTTAGAATTAATGTTCTATAATAGTGGCGTTGTATGCAAAAGGGGATGCTCGCAAGAGCAAACTTTCACCCCTATTCATCCGATACTTTCTATCGCGTATTCGGTTTGTCTTGGCATAAGCAATCTTGGCATCCATTTTGTCCAGCGAAGAGAAGGAAAGCGATACGCGGAAAAGCCACGGCAGGAAATTTGATAGTTGGAAAGAGATGTTCGTCATTTATCGGGAAATTAAATTCGCAAGCGCGAGAACACCGTCACGGGCAATGTTCTAGCTAATCGACAGATCGCGCGAATCAATGGACCACGTTTCGGTTTTCAGTTTACCTAGTAATAACCAGGATATTTCGCAGTATTCGATACTCCTCGGAACCCCAACTGATCCCATTCAAGCCATTCTTACGATATGTATGCTGGTTTTAGCCCGCGGAGATTGATATTCCTAACATTCGTTGAAACGGCTGGCTTTACGGCAGCTTTCGCGTTGAAAGCTCGCCCGGATGCTGCCATGCCTTGCTGTAACCTGCCCTCTTCTTTCGTTTCCAACTTCCCAGTCTTCCATCTCCATTCTCGATCCCCTTCTACGTTTCTTTCGACCTCATTTTTTCTTCTTTCCACGCTCTTTTATCACGCTCACGTAACTTACTCCACGCGCGATTATTTTCCTCGATATTTCTTTATACCACTTCATGAGAATTCATTACGTTGCGGTTTCAATTTTAATTTTCAATTTCCATAAAATCGTCTGGGATTAAATCTCGCTGCAGTATTTCCTCTTTATTCTTTATCTTACCATGTCTTTTGTTCCATGGATTTATTTGTATCGTGTCCCCTTTTCGTTTATTCCTTTCGTATTCTCTTTGCACTGCGCTTGCTTTCATTTTCACTAGACTTCTTTACATCGTTACTTGGTGAAATTAAATTTACGTATAGTTTTTATCTCCTGTTCGTTATCTTTGACCTTTCACTTGCTGAATCTCGACTGTCTTTATTCCTTATTTTGCCTCCGTTCACTTGTCGCGCGTTTATTATCTTCTTGAAATTTCTTACTCTAATTACCTTTCTCCCAGTTCTCCTTTCCTTTCCCTTTTCTGTTTCCTCATTTTGCTTCTCAATTGTAATATATTACTTTCCCTA
>NW_016907985.1:86084-91215 GCF_001483705.2 Eufriesea mexicana
GTCGCTTGCAGATCTGCTTAGTGCAGATCAGGAGACGCTTAAAAGTATCCTTACTCCTACACTGGGTAGAAAAAGAGAACACCTAAATGTAAGGTTATTTCCAATTCCATATCTCCAACGATGCACACGATCCAAGCGCAAGTTGCGAAGGCCGTGGCGCAGGGATCCCAGAAATCGTGTCTGGTATTGCGCTTTCGAAATGCCGTGTTTCCAATAAACCACGTCGGGAACACGATCGATCAAAAGAGATTTATTGTTGGAAGGAGCAACATTTTAGAAGAAGCCACTGTTCCTGGTTCCACGGTCTCCACTTTCGTCCGTACATCCTTATTTTTCGTCGCTCACCCTTAACGGAAGATAATTTGTCGGGCAGGAGAATGTCATTTTAATTTCGTTGGCCCTTAATTATATGACCAGGCTTCGAAGCGACGAATAATATCGTTAGCCGATAATAACCAGGAGACGATCCCCTTGAGGGTAGAACGACGGGGGACGTTTAATAATTTGCAGTTTGGCCTCGTTGAGCTGGAAAAATATCCGTGCGTGGAATTATTATATCCCCGTGGCCTTCTACGTTTGGGTGCTAGGGCGAAGCTTCCTTTACAATTTGCGGGAATGGGATTTTCTGCTGAACGGACCCGCGGGATGCTTGATCGGAAGGCTCGCTAAAAAGAATATCGTTTATCACGATGATCCTCTCAGCCTTGTTTTGCGATCGCGAAAAATTTAGTCGAGTTCAAGGTTCTGATGAATGAACCTGTCGGGCTCAAACGCCACCCCTGCGATAAGATTTCTGGTTTATTAGACACATGCAGGACAGCAACAATTTACGATAGTAAGCCGAACATGCCTTAAGTTCTGAAAATCGACTGATACTTGCAAGAAAAATCAACTCTGTGCTAATTTATTCGTTCTGAAAAGGATATGAACGAAAGCACGAAATGTGATATATAAACAATCATTGACGTGACACATGTATGACAATACGGTTCATTAATATCCTTCGTTGATTATTTTATTGTAATAAAATTGAACTACTTCGCTGTGATACGAACAACATCTACGTAGATATAAAATCCATGTGCCCCGTGTATCTCGGTCTCCTAAAATGTGCATCGCATTTTCCATTCCACTTGCAATCGTGTTTTGCAAAATAAAAAATGTAATAATGCCGGAAAGTGGAAGTAACTCGGGTACCAACGTTAATAGACTCGAACCAAAGCCGAAATCCCATCGAATCGTAAACATGTCTATGTTTAGGGGCGGCATATGGTCGGCCGTTTCCGGGACGGGGGTGTACTTCCGCAAAGCATCTTCTCGGTTTACCAAGATGGAGTTTTCTCCGCTGAACGAGACTACTCTGAAAGATTTCACTGGATTCGTCGAACTCGCATATTTTTCGATCCTCTTTGCTTTTGCCCCTCCGTTTTGCTTCTTTTCTTGGCGCGTTCAGCTTACTACAACCATGAAGAAACTCGCGCGCGCATACAGTCGGCCAGGTTTAAGCTTCCTATGCACGTATGCGTGCGAATACGTGGATGATCGCGAGGCTGTCTCTGGTGCTGGTCCAAGGTTGTATACGCGTCTTGAAGGGTGTGTATCGGGGGTGGGTATGGGGTGGATGATGGTGGTGGAAGGTATCGCAATGCTTGGAATGTTTAATACCGGCGCAACGACACGGCACGAAGAAATGGCCGACTTCAGCTATGGAATAAATCTCGTGGAATCATACCTACCTGACGCCATTTCTTGTCTGCCAGCGAACGCCCACTTGAAAATTTTTCAGGCTGCCGCCCGAGCGAAAACGCTTATTGCGCCTCGATGCAACGATGTTCCATTCTTTTGTTCTGCCACCGCCTAACTCTTCTTCCCGCATTTTCCCAAGATTTTTCTGATCCTTCGACTGTTTCGATACAGGTAAAATCACGATTGCGAGATAGATTTCGACACAGTGAAAGTGAAATATTTATCAAATAATTTGAGTAACTAAAATCCGACGAATCGTGTGAATCAATGTTCGCCAGTGTTATTAGTATTTGCGATGCGGTTTGTAATACGATTTTTGGAAATAAAAATGATTTAAACGAAAGCAGAAACATCTGAAGAATAAACGTGAGGTAGAAATTCAGATAATTATATTACTCAGGAATTCTCTATAATTAACAATACAGCTTTGATATTCGGTCCGTATGTATATTCGATCACGACATATTCGCAGTAATATACACGAGAGGAAATCGATAATTTGATTTGCCTGACAAAATTGGGGTTAGACAAAAATGGCTGAATTAACCTGCAAGAGCGACGGTGGACAAAAAGGAATGCCCTTTATTTTACGTTCCTCTGTGATACAGCGTGATTTTATTAACTCAAATTGCATTCCGATGTCAGCTTAAATATTATTTTATCGTTGAAAGTCATTTCATACCAGTTATTAATATCTCTTCCTCTGCTCACAATCCTTCTTCGCGACATTGTTGCAGCGTCCATTCGTCATATCCGTGGGTACGACAAAATTAATCTCGCAAAACAACCATTCTAAATTCCCTCTTTCTTCCGTTTCGTCTGACCGTCTAAATAAAAGCGTAGAAAGAAGCACAGAGGAAGCAGAAGCTCGAAAACATATCCCACCATCAGTATTCATAATGCGATTCCGTGTACGTGGCTGGAAGGATCAGCAGAAATTTGTTTCGCTTTTATTCCGCTAGCGACGCTGACTCGTTGTCCCGTCGATGTTTTTGCTGGATTGCAGAGCATTTCGTCATTTGTCGCTCGACGAGCGGCCGATTTTTCCTCCGACGAGCAAAACGACCCGTTAATTGCCCTACCTTACTTGCCGACAGTCAAACACGTGCAACCTTAGCGGCATGTAGGCGAGCCTTTAAGTGACGCAACGAGCCTGTCGTCCTGGTACGCGATGTTTGCCAGGAACGTTTAATTGCGACCGCCAGGAGTGGACTCCACCGGCTGGGAACGTTCGTTAGAATTTCATTAGTAAGTTCGGACGCGACGGAGTGATTCGCTTTGAAAGGACCGTCTCCTGCACGTAGACACGTACCCTTGTCCTCGTATTTGCCGCGTGTCCACGCCAACCTTTTTCGACCCTCTTGCGCGATTCGTGCACGTTTGCTGTTTTCACGCGTCTGTGTAAGCTGCCAAACGCGTGTACTAACGAATGAGATCAGCGGAGAGAAAAAGTGGCGAGAAAAAGCAACGAGATGGTGCTTCTCGTTGGTCTCGCTAATTGTTCCTGCGCGATTCGTTTAGGATAATACACGTGGATTACCGTAAGAGTTGAAGTAACGAGGTACATCACTGGCTGACCCTCATTGGTCTATGACGTGTGTAAATGCGCGAATTAGAGCAGTGTTTGTCACGAGTTTGTGGTAATTGTTCGTTGCACGACAAGAACGTGTAGTGGGTATTAAATATCACATTGGCAACATTTTCGAGCGACACTCGTGAACTTGACTCCCTGTGATATTAAAACTACGACAGTACCATCAAACGTGCCAGTTTATTTAGGTGAACTTAAGCTTCGTGCACACGAAGGATATGTTTTTAGAAAGGTGAAGCGTATGTACCGAGACAGAGGTCGCTCGGGAACTTGAGAAAATTACTGCTATATATGAGGAAGGAGAGCTGCTATGGAGGAAGAAGCAGTAAAAAGTATGAAAGTTTTCAAAGTGAAAGCACATAAGTAAGAAGGGATAGAACGAAAATAAAATCCACATACCGGATAATTCTGTCACAACTATGTCTCACAAAATGTATTCTGTACAAGATGCGTAAAAATATAAAAATGCTAACAAAACAGACGTACGATATAACGTAGCATGGATAGAAAGAATGTAAAATAAAGGATAATACGTTCGATTAAAATTTCACGTATAACAAATTACAATGCAGAATCTTCTATTTGTTCAAAGGATAAACTTGAGGCTGATAGTCCATATAATTCGTCGCGTTGCAAGATATCCTAGTGACTTGATTTATAATACTAGTGGTATATTTGGTTCGCCGTGGTGGTCCACCACTGACAAACACGCCGACCATTTTCTTCGTTTCCTTAATATCCTTATCGTATGGGTCACTGGAGTATGTTGGAAATTTGTCGAAGCAACCAGAGTGGTTTCCACCGGATTTCTTTGGAAATGGAACGACCAGTCGACCCGGACCTATCATCTTAGGCGTAACATCGATTGGCCGAACGTAAGTGGGTCCAGGATGTTTGTCCTCGTAAGGATTCGGTGGGAAATAATCCATTGGTCCACTGGTGGTCAAAAATCGTCCCAAGCGTTCTATAGTCGTGTCAGAGAACAAAAATCAACGTTTCTTTTATTATTTTGCTTTAGATTAAAATGTCATTTAAACTCTCGCTATTTAAATCCCATTTAAAAGGTGTAATCCGAATATTACACTTTCCGCACACGTGTGCAATATTATATTCTGTTTTTGATACAAGTAGAAGTAGGTAGTGGAGTTTTCAGTGGGTCATTATTTTATTCTGGACTACTTCTTCTATAATATACAAAGATTTAATGCGGTATAAAAATAAATATTTTAATAATTGACATTTGACAGTGAAATAAGCAGACTGATATCATAGAAATTTTCATTTTTATGCTGTTAGGTCTAAAACGAATCCAAACATCGTTTTATTCCTTTCTCCCTATTAGAATTAACTAACGAGTACGGTTATTTTTCATCTCCATCTTCTTCGATGCATTTAGATTTATAGATGCACCCTCTAAATTATGGGGTGTCAAATAGCCTCCAAGCTTCCAACCATAAGTCTGTTTTTATTCCACTTCTCTCACGTTCTACAGAATATCCAAGTAATATAACGTTAAACCGAAAGACGCAAGAAGCAGGATTGCAAAGGCAGCCTTATCCGGTATGACGCGTTACAAAAATGGCCAGTACATAATTAATCCGCTCGCCTAATAACAGATAAGCCGATGAAAACCGCCTGTTTAGTTAATTCTGCCTTTTTCAAAGCACTTCCTAAAAACTCCGTTTCCCTTTAAATTAGTCCCGAGTGAAGTTTGAAAGCTTGCATACAGCATAGCAAAAGGAGGAGGAAAAAAGCGCGTCTAAGCGTGGCAAGGTTTCATTTTCTTGCTTTCCC
>NW_016907985.1:91230-93375 GCF_001483705.2 Eufriesea mexicana
TTTCCCTACGACAAAAATGTAATTAGTTGCGCTGGCCTGGGAAACAAAATTCTACCGAAAAAGGAAAGCGGAAGCGAGGGAAAGCGAGAGTCTCCAATCTTCTTTCGCGTTACGAGCCCTCTTTATATTACTTTCTTGCTCGGCAATATTGTCTCTCGCGTCTACCGCTCTGAGAAAAGGCTAATGAGCGAAAAAATGAGAAATAAAAAGCGGACAGGCAAAGTGCATACGAAAATTAGAATTTAGTTGACACTTCGATACGCGTGTAGATACCTTCATTACGCGTCACCGGTGAAATATTGATTAATTTTGACTGCCAGTCAGCAACCAAATTTTGATATGCCCCGAACTTTAATTTATCGGATGTATTTTATTCATTTTCTCTCGTTCAGTAGCTATCGAACGATGATCCAAGCTCGTGAAATTGTTCGTTTCCTATGTAGACATCTATTTTGCATGCTACTTGAATTAGTTTCTTAACTGTACGAAGCAGGTAAGGTTCTTATGTTCGTTTGATTACGTAACAGTGAAACTTGAACTCTTCATTTCGAAACATTTTAAACGCGTTTTAGTTCTATCGTTATATCTTTTCGCTGACTTCCGAATAAAGGGAAATACCGTTCCTATACGAGCTGCTTTTAAAAACAAATTTCTTTTTTACTTCGCGTAAAAAGAGTTCTCTACGCGACGTTTATACAAATTGCTCCATTTCGTATTCCTGAAATTTTTCACGTGTTTTACGTAAAATTTCGTTTTGCATTTCTAGTACGAATGAAACTCGTTTCAAAATATGCCACGTCGTTTCCAACTAATTTATAAACAAGTATCGATATTATCTGCGATATTCTACTTCTTTCATAAAAATATCGTCATTCCTGAACCGTGAAATTGCTCGTGAGGAATAAGTAGTCTTTATGCATACAATTGCATATGCAATTGAACCGTACTATAATTTCAGAGTAATGAAAGATTGAGAAATAAAGTAGTGTGAAATGGTACGTCACAGGATGCACGCTTTTATCTCGGAAGTGCAGATGTTTTAAAGATTTTAAAGATTCGCAGGTTACTGCTAATTTTTTCTAAATAAAACTACACGTATGTACGTCTTTGCATACCGATTCGAAGAAGTAGAGGAAAAATCGTGTTGAGAAATGGAATTTATTCTGTCACCTGCGCGTTCTCCGGGCGGATCGTAAGGTTCGTGAGAATACGATGGATAGGGATTCAAGCAAATGTCCGCATATCCTGGACCACCGAGAGGATTGGGCTTGATCTTCACATTTGGTGGCTCAGGTTCAGGTTTCCCTCTCCTGTGTTCCCTTACTGCAGGACTGAAGTAACTGACTTTCTCGAAACATCCGTGCCAATCACCTGGTGTCGAGTGCTTCTTGGCAGGAGAGGTTGGCAACATAACACCGGCGATTTTTGCCCGTTCGCGTGCAAGCTGCGAAACGGTCGATGTATCAGGTTGGCTTCTTTAGCATTATATGCTAGGGCTGCAAAAATAAGACATTTTAATTGCGAATCGAAATAATTGCCAACCTGTAGATTATATTGGGTTGGCAAGAAAGTAATTTCGGTTTGCACCAGTAAATAATGTTATGCTTGTTTAGTTATTCTTTTGTCAATGTTGGAATTTTTTCTTTTGAGAAGTGGTAGTCGATACCTTTAGGTTGCTATTTCGTGAAATTCCGTGTAATTTCGTTTATAACTGTCAGTTCACGGTCAGTCTTAACACGGAGTGCAAAAATAAGCATTTTCGACAAATTTTACTTTTTTTATTTTCATAAAGGCAAGAATGCGACTGAGGCTCACAAAGAGGTATGAGAAGTTTATGGTGTTGATTGTTTAACAGAACGCACGTGTCAGAATTAGTTTAAAAAATTTCGTTCTGAAGATTTTTCACTGAAAGATACTCACAACGTTCTGGTCGACCTTCTGAGATTTACGCACTTGGTTAAGTTTTTTGCAGATAAGGACCAGAAATTCTATGAGCGCGGGATGATGAAGTTGCCAGAAAGATGGCAAAAGGTCATCGAATAGAATAGAAGATATTTGACCGATTAAAGTTCATTTACTGTACAGAAAAAATTGAGTTTTATTTCACACTAAAGAACCGAAAGTACTTTCTTGCCAACCCAATAT